>NC_041220.1:127425024-127448901 GCF_002837175.3 Physeter macrocephalus
CGTGTCTCCTGCATCGGCAGGCGGACTCTCAACCACTGCGCCACCAGGGAAGCCCCAGAAATATCTTGATAGAACCCTTTCTTGAGCAGTTTGGCTGTTCTTTTCCAGGACAAACATATGGATGATATCCTTTCATTACTTTTACATGCAAAGCAAAGCTTGGGTATAATAGTAACTTGGGTGAATATAGAATATAAAGTATTCGTATAACTTGGGTATAATAGTAACTTGGGTGAATATAGAATATGAAGTATTCATATAACTTGGGTATAATAGTAACTTGGGTGAATATAGAATATGAAGCTCAAAGTTTGTTTCCCTGATGCATTTGTAGTTATGTTCTCCCATTTCTTCTGCATTTAATATGGTACAGAAGGGGTCCTAGTTCAGTTTAATTGCTCTTCATTGTAGGTTGCATTATTTTTCCCAGCCTCTAGTCTGTTGTCTTCTTACTCTTTCCACCAGGGTATATCTACATGTTGGTATTTTACCCCTCAGATGTTACCTCTTTTAATATTTAGATTCAACTCCAGTTTTTCTACTAATGCTTCTTTTCAGTATTTTTTCTGTTCTCTTTTAAAGAATCATTTATCAAATTCGGGTCCCACTGTGCTGTCCTCCAGTTTAATACATCCTCTGTTATTTCATCTTCATTTTCTTTCTTCTGCAGTCTGGCAGAGAGCTTCAAAGTGGTTCACTTAATTTTCTACATTAACGAGTTTTCCTTGTATTATTATAATTAATATTAAATTAGTTTTATAACATTTATAATTATAGCATTTTTTTCTTTTTCTTTTTCAGCTCCATTTTTATTTTCTCCTGTTTGCCAGCACTTCTTTTTCTTCTTCCTTTGAACATATACTAACCACATACTGAAAAGAAGCATTAATAGAAACAAAATTTCAAACTAAAGATTTAAAGAGGTTACATATAAAGAGTAAGACACGGACATCTGGATATACCCTGGTGAAAAGAAAAGGAAGACAATCTCTTTTCTCTTCTGTCTTTTGTTTTGGAGCTAAGTTACTTTAATTTTGTTGAAAGAAATTTGATAGATTGTATTATTGTTCTCGATTCTTCACCGCTTCTTGCATCTATTCCCTTGCCATGGCCTCATTGTCATGGATGGCATGTACTTCCTCCATCTCATCTCTAGGCTTAGCTTGCTGACCTACTTTGGACAATGATATATGGCTGAAAGTCACAGTGTGTATTTTAAGACCAGGCCTTGAAGACCTCACATGTTTCTGCTTTTTCTCTTCCATCTCTGCCAGTGCCATGAAAAGAATACATCATGGATATTCTTGGATAGCCTGTTGGTCCCCTGAGGAGGATAAAAGAAAGATGTGGAGCACAGGTACTCCAGCTAAATAATAGATGTATAGTGACAAAAAGAGCTTCCCAACTGAGCCCAGCTTAGGCCAGTCAGATTCCAGTGGATTTGCAGATGCATGGACAATAAAAATATATTACTCTTATTGGGATAATTTGTTAAACAGCAATAGCTAACCAATACAATAATTTTTCTTCTATTTCCTCCAGTGAATCATTTTTAAAGTAACACAAATAAAGGTTGGCAAAGATGTGGAGAAAAGGGAAACCACATACACTGCTGGTGGGAATGTAAATTTGTGCAGCCACTGTGGAAAATAACACGGAGGTTTCTCAGAAAACTAAAAGTAGAATTAACATATGACCCAGCAATTCCACTCCTGGGTATATATCCATAAAAACCAAAAACCACTAATTCAAAAAGATATGTGCACCCCAATGTTCACAGCAGCATTATTTTACAATTGCCAAGATATGGAAATAACCTGTGTCCATTAACAGATGAGTGGATAAAGAAGATGTGAGATAGATACATATGTATCACAATGGAATAATATTCAGCCATTTAAAAAGAATGAAATTTTTCTATTTCCAACAACATGGATAGGCTTGGAGGGTATTATGCTAAGTGAAGTAAGTCAGACAGAGAAAGACAAATACTGTATGGTATCACTTATATGTGCAATCTAAAAAAATAAAACAAACTAGTGAATATAAGAAAAAACAAAACAGACTCACAGATATAGAAAACAAACTAGTGGTTACCAGTGGAGAGAGGGAAGGAGGGAGGGTCAAGAGAGGGGTAGGGGATTAAGAGGTACAAACTACTATATATAAAATAAATAAGCTACAAGGACATATTGTACAACACAGGGAACACAGCCAATATTTTATAACAACTATAAATGGAGTATAACCTTTAAAAATTGTGAATCACTATGTTGTACACCTGAAGCTTATATAATATAGTACATCAACTATACTTCAAAAAATTCAAAAAAAGTAATTCTGTCCTTCTTGCTTAATATTTTTTCATAGATCTTACTTAAAAAATATATTCCTTATTGCCTTGAAATCTTTATTGATAAGAAAGTTAATAGATTTTTCCTAAATTGTCTCCCTTTTACTGTAGGTGAGGCCTGCTCTCTTAGACCTCAATTGAGAAGATTAGATGCTTTCTTAGCATTCTGGCAACCTGGAGAGAATGTGGAGCAAGCAACCCCCTAATCAGTAGAGCTTCACCCTTGCATAGTTTCTTCTGCTTGTTTGCAAACCTGCTCTGCTAGTAAACAGATCCAACCGTGGCAATATCTTCTAGTGCCTCCTCTTCGTGCTCTCAAGGAAGACACTCTTTAGGTTTTTGTTTTGTGCTTGGACTCTTCAAAAGCAAATGCCCTGTTTCTAACTGGCCTCATTACTGGTTCTGCTGCCTGCTCTCCTAAAGAACAACTCTGCTGCTTTGGGGAAAGCCCTCAGCACTGCTGCCAATCATCTTATTTGCTCCACCTCTTTGGAAGAGACTGGCTCTCTGCTCACAAATCTCACTTTGTCTCCCCGTTGGACCTCCAGCTAGACTATATTTATCAGGTTCCTTTGTCTGTGGCCACATGTTTGGTTTCTTGGGAACAGAATGTGGATAGAAGTGATTTTGTCACTTCTAGGTCTGGCTTACAAAATGTTTCCATTTTTAATTCCTCCTGTTCTTCCTCCTTCTACCAGCTGGATGCATAGGATTCTAGTGGCCTAAATGAGTACAGATCCACAAAATGGAAGGAGTCTTGGTCCCTATATGGCCATCAGCAAGGCTGCCCACTGAGCAGAAACAACCAATGTGACTGCATAGGAGTGAGAAATAAACTATTATGCAGAGTCACTGAGATTTAGGAGATCATCTGTAACAGCGTTAGTGTCACTTAACTAATTCAGAAATCGGTAGCTTGAAGTGGAGTGCTAGAATAATAAAAACTCTAAAATTTGTAGGGTTAGTTGTCAGGTTCCAAAGATAAAAATGTAGCAAGCAGGATTGCTTGAGAATGCTCTGAGGCCACGGCAAAACATGTGGTAAAACTGATGCCTGTGGATAACCTGGAAGACAGACCATGTGCCTGATAGGAGATCTGATTTGTAATAGTTATAGTAATGCCTATTGTTGGCTGCCTTCGGTGACTTGTGAAAAGAAGGAATTGGCTGGTTTTCAAATAGAGATTAAAGAAGATGGAGATGGTCCAGTGGTCAAGGATTGCTTCTGACCCACTATAGTAAGAAATAAACTTTAAACATTATTAAAAGAAAGATTCAGTAAGATTTTTCAGTTAGACAAAGTGAGTATCCTTGCTGTAAAGATCAGATTATGGGAGGTCTAGAGGTTTACTGGTTATAGCAGGAAGTATGTATCACTTAACCCTAACTAATATGCCCAGTGTACATTAGGTCTTTCAACATAACATCCTTGAATTTAACTGAGATGTTTCCATGTTTTGCTGGCTGTTACATCAAGGTAGTTCCTGTTACTTTTGTGGAATGTTCCTCCCATTATCCACACCCTTACATCGCACTGAGTTCAGGTCCCAATGGCTTTGGATTCCTGTTAAAGAGGGTGGGTAAACAGGTTTGGGCAGAGGAGAAAGTACAACTGTGATGCACCAGAATGGCAAGGCGTTCAGGAGTAAGAATTGCTATCCAGACACTCTCCCTTCTGGGGCCAAAATGGCTGGGCCTTTGTCCCCTGTTGGGCTGAAAATTATGCCTTTGTATTTCTGCCTCATTCAGTCACCCCAGCGGCTGCTCCGAAATGGGAATGATCACGGCCAAGGCAGGTCTTGACAGCTGAATAAGATTGTACAGATGCCAACAGGTGGAAGCCATCTGCTGACCTCACTCCTAGGGACTGGGCAGTGACTTCTACCAAATTCATCTCCTGAAATCGCCATATCCTCACACACACCTTTTTCTTTCCCTTTCTCAATCTTTCCTACCTTCTAATATACCGTTTTTCCCTCCTGTAATATCTGGTATGACTCCAAACCGTTCTGTTTTCCCTTTCATTGAAAGAAACTGGCAGTACTCAAAGTCTGTACAGAGTAGAAGAGGTGCCTTGAGACAAATAGCTTTTGATCATCGAGTAATTATTTGAGGGGTTGGTTCCCTTTAGTCGTCAAATTTCATTGGCATACCTAACATACTAGACAGCTGAAGTGAATCATTTGTTCATATCCCCTCCTATATTTAATAAAATTACCTTTAATAAATTTTACAAATGAAATAAATAATAATAGATTTTAATTTTCACTTTTTAAATTTGAAATATAGCTGATGTGCAATATTATGTTAGTTTCAGATGTTCTACATAGTGATTTAACATTTGCATACATTATGAAATTATCATCATGATATGTCTAATAGTCAACATTAATGGACAGAGTTTTAAATTGAATTTCATATGTATAAACATGTCGGCTTAAAAATATAACTTAAAAATTAAATAATTAAAGATAAACCAAAACAAAGGAAAAATAAAAATATAAGGAAAAACAAACATAAATAAATAAATAAATTATAAAGTATAAAAAAGAACAAAAGCAAATTAATTCAATAGTTTTCATAGTTACAAAGCAGTTTGAACTTTAAACTTTTATTTACAGTCTTATAATAATGATGTGAATAATTGTTTGGTAACTAATAAATGAATTATAATAAAAAAAAATCTCTAAAATATAGGCAACTGCTAAGTCATACCCCGATGTAACATTTCATTTTTATGATTTATTCATTATGTTGAAAACAAACAGTACAGTTTCTTAAAAAGATTTTTAAAAAATTAAATATAAATATGACCCAGCAATTCCACTCCTAGGTATTTCAAAAATGAAAACATAGGTCCAACCAAAGACTTGTACACAAATGTTCATAGCAGAATTATTCATAATAGCCAAAGAGTAGAAACAATCTAATGCCCATCAACTGGTGAATGGATTAACAAAACTTGGTATGTCATACATGGACCATTATTTGACAACAAGAAAAAAATGATGTACCAATGCATGCTACAAAATGGATCAACTTCCAAAACATTATGCTAAGTGAAAGAAGCCAGACGCAAAATACTACATAGTGTATAATTCCACTTATATAAAGAGTCCAGAAAGGCAAATCTTTAGAGTTGGAATGCAGATAAATAGTGGCCTGGGACTGGGGGTGGAAATGGAAATTAATTGCAAATGGGCACAAGAGAGCTTTTAAAGGTGATGGAAATGTTCTAAAACGAGATTGTGATGGTTACACACCTCTGTAAATTTTTAAAAAAATATTTTATACTTAAAATGGGTCATTTTTATGCTGTGGAAATTATATCTCAATAAAACTATTAAAGAAGCACACAGGGCTTCCCTGTTGGCGCAGTGGTTGAGAGTCCGCCTGCCGATGCAGGGGACGCGGGTTCGTGCCCCGGTCCGGGAAGATCCCACATGACGCGGAGCGGCTGGGCCCGTGAGCCATGGCCGCTGCGCCTGCGCATCTGGAGCCTGTGCTCCGCAACGGGAGAGGCCACAACAGTGAGAGGCCCGCGTACCGCAAAAAAAAAAAAAAAAAAAAAAAGCACACAGACACCAATTAAAAATTTAAGTAATTAAATTTCATAATTTAAGTAATTAAATTTCATTTTTACAGTCACTGTGCTATCATTACTTATTTTGAATCTACTATTGAAACACAGAAATATGCAGCCAAGGAACTGAAGACACAAATGGCAGCTGAAATGAGCATAGATGGTTCTGGACCATTTGAACTTAAGCTTTAAATGAATGCAGGATGCTGAACCTGCCTGTGTCCAGTAAACTCTATTACTGACATTTCTCTGACTTAGACTTCTTGTAGAGCACAATGTTTATCAAATGACAATTAAAACGTACTCATTTAAAACTGACATTATTAAAACACAACAGTTTTCGCAGCAAATGGTTTATAACTTACAGTACATCATGTTAATAGATAAAAAGAGAAAGAAAACATTTCAGAAAGAATTTAGAATATCATTTTTAAATTAATTTGGTACCCTGATTTTAATATGTAGTATAATAGGAATATATGGACATGACTTTAATATAAAAAATAGTTTTGCCTCAAAAAGAAAGTCAACATTTAATGCTCATTCACTGAAAGAACCATTATTTTAACTTTTGTGATGATACTAGGAAATGCAATTGAAAAAAATAAAAGAACAAAAGTCTATCTAAGGTCTATCTACATATATATTATATAAGCTAGTATTATTTCTAGATCACAAAATTGGATTGTTAACCAGAAAATCTAAGAAAATCAACAAAATAGTCACTGGGAAAGTTCAGAGCGACAGCTATTTTCAAAATTGTTAATCAAGAAAAAGAGTCTCTCTATATGCAAATAATAGCCTAGTAGAAAATATAATTGGAGGAATTTTCCCTTTACAGTTCGAACCCCAAACACAAAATATCTAGAAATATGGCAAACATGAAATGTGTAATACCTAAATGAAGTAAAGGTAAAATCTTTTCTGAGAGACATAAAGGATCACTGAAATAGATACAAAGATACTCTGTACTCTTGAGTAGGAAGAATCAGTATTGTAAGACATCAGTATGCCTAAATTTATTTATTAATTCAATATGATCCCAAGTATCAATATAATTCTTATATGATATTTTACTGATAATCTAATGTAAAACTCATCTGGAGGAATTAACATGAAAGAATATTCAGAATTCTGAAAAAGGAAACTAATAACAAGGAACTAGCCTTACTGTTTCTAAAATATGTACAATAAAGCAACAAAAGTTAAAATTTCTTAGTCCTTATGAATAAATAGCAGCAAAACACAATCCAGGAATAGTTCCAAACACATATGGAAATTTAAATTTATTACAAGTGACTAAGCATTTAGAAAAAAAATTAAGTAAACCTGGATATTTATCTCATTCCTCATACCAAATATTTAAACATTTAAAACAAAAACACAAAATTTCTAGAAGAAAACAATGATAACTTTATTATTTTAGAGCAAGAAGGGACTTCTTACATGTTCTTGAACCTAGAATTCATAAAGTGTCCATGAGAATCCAAAGAAAATCATTCATTCCAACAAAATAAACTTCTGTCTGATGAAAAGAATTGTCAACAAAGAAAACACAACTGACATTTTGGGGGGAAAAACTGCAACACATATGGTAGAAAAACACAGACTAATTTCCTTGATTTATAAAGCCCTCAAACAAATGTCATCATTGCAATCAAATTAATTAGATCATTTAAGTGAGCAATAAATGAGTGGTATGCATTCAAAAAAAAAAATGGACCATGACAAAAGAAGGTCCCTAAAAATGTTAATAATGATCATTTTCATTGTTTTCCCTTTTGTATTCTGCATTATGCACCAAAAATTTTACTCTTCATCTCAGACTGCTTTCTTTCAAATGTCCCTGCTTCCTTAATTTTCTGAGTTGCTACTTTCTCATTTTTGTTGCTGATTACAAAACAACTGAAGGATAAGAAACACATTTTCTCTACGACTGTTTTTAATTAAACTTTTGGTAAAACAGAAATGATTGTAATTACTCTTTCATTATCTTTAAGAATCTTCTCAAGCTTCCTCAGTTTCTCAGATCATTCCTGGGCAGCAGATGAACAAGAAAGAGGAACTTTATTGGCTGATGGCTGGCTGGCTGATTAGGAGCTGCCTGGGCTCTATCTGGAGGGGATTGTTTAAAGAACAGATTCAAATCCTTTATTTTCAAAGAAACTTCCACAGTCTATTTGCCATTGCCTTATCTTCTTCATATTCCATCTCTGAAATCTCCACCCATACAGTAAGGAGTATGTACTTATAAAGACTCACAGATGTCCTTCAGGAGACCCAGTACCCCACAATTTTATGTAAACATTTGGTGCTCTTTGTTTCTGTTCATTTCCTTTCCCCAGGGGAAAGGAATCTGATGCTTTTATCAGTTTCTTAAAGTTGTCTTTCACACTCCCCTCTCCAACCCCCAAATATCAATATATTTAAGAACGCTACTTAAGAGTTTGAATCAGAAGTTTGGCTCCAGATTGTCTTCATACCTTACAGGCCGCTGGGTCTTACCTAGGGAAATTAAAGTCTCCACAGTGGGAATTTGGAAAGTTCTGGAAGAGTTTTTTTTTTTCCCCTTGACACAGTGTTTAGCGGGGTGCTATGGGCAGTTATTAGATGGGGTCCTGGAATACTAACCATCTTGCAGTGAGAGGGATAGTCTACATGAGAAAGAATTCTCATATGTTCTGACTGACACTCAAAAGTCCCACTGGATATTCTCGTAGGTGAAAACACTGTAATGATCTGAACCTCATTCTGTGTTTTGCATATCTACATAAATTAATTTTGAATGTTTTAAATTATACATTGACTATATGAAGAATAGAACCGTATTTATTTGTTATGGCTGCACAACAAGTTGCCATACACTTAGCAGCTCATAACACATATATTTATTATCTCACATTATAAAGTGAGATAATAAATATATTTTCTGGGTCATGGGTCAAAAGTCTGGCCACATTCAGCAGATTCCTTTGCTCAGGCTCTCACAAGCTGGCAATTAAGATGTCGACCCATCTAAAAATTGGATCCTCTTCCAAGCTCACGTGGTTGGTGGCAGAATTCATATCCATGCAGCTGTAAGTCATAGCCACTGACTTCTTCAAGGCCAGCAAGAGAATCGCTGCTGCTTTGCGTCTCTCTGATCTCTAAATTCATCTGAAGGGCTCCCCTGCTGAGGTTATTCAAGATAATTTCTCTTTTGACGAACTCACAATTACCTGATTAGGGATTTTAATTACATCTACAAATTCCCTTCATCTCAGCCACCTGGTGAAACATAATCAACAGATTGATATCTCATCACTTTTGTTGTATCTATTGCTTAGTAGCAGGAAGGTCACTCAGGTTCTATCCACTTTCAAGGGGAGGGGATTGCACACAGGGTTATGACTTCGGTGTGTCTGCTGCAGCAACCAATGTATAAATCAGAAAAAGACTGGACTCTTGTTTTGTTTGAAACGTTACTAAATTTGTTGGCCATGTTGAAGAATGATACTGGAGAAACAGTACCCACCTCTAGCGGTCTGCACTCACAGATGCTCTAGTTACCATGATTCCACAGCTGACTGCTTCACTATGTCTTCTAGAGCCTACAACTTTCTATAAACTTTATGTAAATTATTCTCTCTTCTTTTCTTTACATTATGCTTAATGCGTTGTATAGACTTTAAAAATCACGTGTAAGTAGTTTGTGTTGCCTATGAAGTTAATTTTTGAACAATAAAAGCGGCATTACAAAATACATGTTTAAAAAGGAAAGGGTGTATCTAATCGGGTTGAAATTCATTGTGACACATAGTTATAGCTTAAAATCTTCTTTTTTACATGATTGAACTGAGACTCTTTCAGCCATAACCTTAACCCATTAGTACAGAATCATTTATCAGATTAATTTGAAGGCATGGAAGTTCTGCCCTTGAATGGATGCCCTTAAATCCGATGAATGCCCCTAAATAAAATAGCTAAATTTTGGAACTGGGAAACGAAGAGAGTATGCACAACTAGATAAAGAGGGCAAGAGAGCCCAGGCAGCCATGGGCTTCTCTGCCAGGTAAGACAGAGGAAGCCGGGCAGTGGGCCCTGAATGTGGGACTTGTAGGCAGATACGGAGTCCTTGCAAAAGACAAAATAGTGGACTTTGTTTTTTTGGCTTAGGCTTAGGATGACTCCAATTAAAACGAGACGAATTCTGCAGCATGAAATGTTGTATTTATTGAATTTTTTTGATAACCAACTTATTCTGAAACTAAACAGATTACATGCATACTGATGCTAATTGACTGGGATTATTAAAAGGTTATTTCCCCCCAAATAACAAAGCATCTCTCTCTCTCTCTCTCTCTCCCCCACCCCCTCCTCCATTTCTGGAAAGAAATCAACAGAGAGTAGCCAACAAGTTGACATTCAGACCACATCAGGGACAGCACACTACTTGCATAACAGGACTGTCAATGATTTGCCCAGTGGGCAGACAGAACAACTAGGGGTGTCTTTCTGAAAGAAGCAGTTACTCATTACTGTGTTGCTTTAGTGCTCATCTCCATCTGCCCAAAGTTCCGGGGAGCCCAAGGGAGTGGTTCCTCTTTACTCTGTTGAGAAATCCATGTTTCTGGACCATGGTGTTGCCTGCCTCACTTGTTGAGGACACTGGATTTGTATGGGGAAAAAGCTTGGTTATTCTGATGTAGAGGAAGGGGTCCGATACTTGAGGAAGAAGTAGGTTCATTAACTTCAGGATCAAAGCAAGGGTTGGGAAAGTTTCAAAGGTAAGAGAGAACCCTGGGAGTTTTCTGTCACAAATTCTTACATTTAACTTTAACAACCTAAGCAAGGGTGACAAGATGGTAGTAAGCTTTAGAAATAGACATTCAAATCTCATTTCTTGAGACTTGGGTAGCTTATCAAAAAGTAATTAATATGGTAGTGGACAGAATAGCTGAATTTGGCCATGACATGTGGCGTATTGGTTAGAGGATTCTGCACTGGAATAGCCTTCTTAATGGCATTTTATATATTTAAAAGGCTAACAACTTCGTACAAAACCAAACGTTCTAGTCACTTTTGAAACATAAGCTTAGGCTCTGAATGCAAAAATTTATGTTTATAAATTAACATTTATAAATATAAATGTCATAAGTTTGGGAAGGAGAATTCAAGGCAACTGCATTTGAAATAATTATTTTTGTTTATAAGCAATTTCGATACTAGGAAAATGCATTGCAGCTGAACATGAATGTCCTAGCTCCCAACTACTTCTCCTAACAGCTTTTTTCTCTGCTCTTTATCTTCCTACAATGAATACTTTGGAAGGTAAAAAAGAGACATATATGTTACAGAGAATTTTCTGTACTACAGCTTGTTGATGGTGGGTTTTGGCCTGGCTTATAATTCTCTGTCTGCATGCGGCACTGAGCTTGGCTGCAGTTGTGGGTACATCCATCTGACCTATTAGATCTACTAAGTATCTTTGGCAATAAGATCAAATGATAAAAGACAGTCTATGTGATGATAAATTCAAAGATTGGAAAATTGATTGTGTAAAGTAAGTCAGCAACAGTACTGGCAGAAACCTATGGGACTATGGGAATTAGGATAGGTAGTGTGTGTGTGTGTGTGTGTGTGTGTGTATACATCTCACTCATAAAACCTAAGCAGCTCTCAGAGGCCACACACTCTTTGAAGCTCCTCAGAATAAAGAAGCTGAAGGAATATCAGCATGGTTAGCCATGACCCTCATGTGTAACAGCACCCAGTCTGGCCAGTGGAATTTAGATCTAGATTAACTCACCAAAAGCCCAGTCACCAAATGACTAAGCTCCAATTCACACTCCTTTCCTAAGTGATCTGGCCCCTCATTACCTCTCTGACCTCATTGCTCTGCTCTAGCGTTCCCAGACTCCTCACGAATCCTGACGCACACACACACACACACCAGGCACATTCCATCTTCGAAGACTCTGCACTTCTGTTTTCCCTGCCTGAAATGTTCGTTCTCAAGACACCTACATATTTTATCACCCTCACCTTCACCTCTTTTCTAAAATGTCATTTTCTCAGGGAGAACCTCTCTGATGATCTTGTTCATATTTGCCACCCTTGACCCTACATTCCCTACTCCCTTCTGTGCTTAATTTTTTCTCCTTAGCATTGTTCTAATTGTATCTAATGCCAATATAACCTATTTATGTATCTAACATCTATGCCTGTCTGTCTGTCTGTCTGTTTGTATCTATCTACATCTATCTAGTTTATTGTGTGACTTCCTCAGAAGAGCGAAAGCTCCTTGAGAAGGTATTTATTTAGTTGTTTATTTCTATATAACCAGAGCCTAGAATAGTCCCTGGCTCATAAATGCCTAATTACCCTTCATTAAAGGAAGAAATTGCTAAAACATCTATTGGCAGCCCTGTGTTGGATTGAACTAGTTTCTCAGCTCACCATTGCTTTCCATGAAAGAGGACTCTCAACTTCCCTTTTTCTTTCTCTCTCTTTTCAGAATCAATTCCTTTACTTGGCTTGAGCAAAGCAGTTTAGAGATCATTTTGTAGCTTGAGGATTCCCTTGCATTCTTACCCCCAACTCCAAGTATGTTTTTCAAGTTTTCCTTCAAAGCAAAGATCGTATCTCCCTAAGAAAGGTAAACCTTCTCTACTTTCATAGTATGAAATATTAAATATAAATAGTTAAGTAAGTTGAACCAAGTCAAAGAATAGTAAGTAAGGATTATATTAATTTCCAGATTCCAGATTAGGCCTCTAAATAAATTCCTTTTTCCAAAAAGTTTTTCTGTGGATGTATTTTAGAAAAGCGTGGAATAGCCCTTTACAACATTTTATCTCCTGGGAACAGCATATAAAATGAGATCATGTTGAATAACTTTAACCATGGTACTTTAAAATAGAATGACGAGTGGAAGATATTTCAAGAGAATATTGAGACGCATTCACAGAGACTATATTATGCAAAAATATTATTAGAATGGTTTGAGGGAAGATAAGGTAGCACATAAGTGGATTTAACAAACGGTATTAAATTGTGTGGTGTTGTAAACATCACACAAGTTAGAGACCTAAGGCAAATGGATTTTAGAGAACTAGAATACAGACAGGAAATTTATACTCCAACATGGACAAAATGCAGATAAAACTAAAGGGATAAAAGTCATACAGATGTCATCTATTTAAAAATTAATTCATAGAATATCTTAATTCCAGGGGCGTCTTAAAATGATAACATTATAGTGAACTAGAAATGAATTTTCAATGAAAGTGTTCTGTATAGCGGGAAAAAAGGACAGTTCTGCCTACAAAACAAAAAAAAAACTTTTCATATCTATGTATTGAAATGCAAGCTAATAGAATTTTTAAAATTTAGTAAATATGACCTTGGATTATGAACTTTATTCGGTGCAAGAAAAACATCACTTTGACTTCTCAAGTCTTCTTCAAAGGCTAAAATGCAGAGAATGCCATGGTAATTGTCAGTCTTTTAAATGGAAATTGTGGGAAAAGATCTAGATTTACTTTACTGAACATGTTTTTCATAATTAAAGTTATATTTCTAGACTGCTACAAATGTATTTTCTGAAAAGATAACAGAGTGATAATTATTCCAGTGGCCTCAATTCTGTTCTTTTATTAGAGTAAAAATTCTTTCTAAATGTCCTAATAATAAATTGGATTCAATTTTGGACCAGAATAAATGTGGGAAGAACTACAAATTTAGGTGGAAAATCAGGCAAGCTGAATTATATAAATCAATATTTATCCATTAGTATGAAAACAATTGCAGGAACAATGTACTTAGAATAAACCTTGTCGCAAAGTAATTCTGGGCAAGAAGAGCCTTTTCTTCATAGAAACCCAAACCACAAGAATTCCTAGTTCCAAATTCTTTTTCTTTTGTGGCTAATACTAATTGAAGAAGTCCAAGGAATGCAGAAAATGCTATTTCCTGAATAGACTTATTTCTTTTTTATTTTAAAGAAATATTTATTTTTTTATGTAGATACATATCTGGAAGATCAGAAAAAAGAGTTTTAAAGACGGATTATTAACAGCAAATGTGACTTTTTTGCCTCTGATTTCAAATAGAAGATGCAGATGAATGACACCAAAATACGGTATTGTTAAATTCAAGGGTATATTCTGCGGATGTCTTTTGAAAGATTGTTCTTTACATATCTTTTCATATGACTTCTAAATGTGATGTTTTTCACACCACAATACACAATTTACCTTCCTTCATACTTAACTAGAAATTTGTTGTGTTTGACTATTTAACATAATAACATTAAAAGACATTGTTCTTTCTTTGCCCCACATTTAGGACGCAATTAATGATTATTTAATTCATGGCAGCACTTGAGCTCTTAGCTTCACTTAGAAAAGACTGAATCTCATAACCGTATTAATATCTGGCGAATGTGCCTTATCAGAGGGTCTGCGTTTTTCCTGTTCATTTCCTTGTGATAAGATTCCTGGGCAGAGCAAGCCTTCGGAAGTAAGCCCACAGGGCTGCCTGGCAAGTTTATTTGGGGAAGGAAATAATCAATTTAGAGCTATTACTGCAAGAGTCCTTATCGAGCTCATTTCCTCATCTAATGCTTCACAAGCTAATATTACATGTTTAGTAGCAACTTCAAAGGAACAGAACTGTGCTTTGTAGGTTTTATTAATGTGAAATTTCTCTGAGGGCACCAAGTGTTTGCCATTAACGTGACTACAATCCACAGACTTGCAAACATAGGTCATAAAAGCTGTACCAAAAACTTGTGCTGCTGTAGCCCAGGCCACTATTAATGCGGTTGTTATTGTTAAATTACAAGGGCTTGGGTTGGGGGGTGTAGTACCGTGCCCACAGTCTTGATTTTTTGCACTCCTTCTCCATTATGGTTCAGTGTGTTGAAAATAGGGATTTAGCCTAAAAACAATATCGTCAAAACAATGTACTGAGAATGTCTAGTCTACACCCAGGTAACAATAGCGGAATTGTTTTTTCGTGTTTTTGTTTGTTTGTTTTTGTGTGACACATTGAAATGTAAGCTCTTAGCCACACAGAGAAGAAGCATTTAATGTTCCACAGTAGAATAGCAAGAAAGCAAAGCAAACATTTAGGCATGGCACGTACGGCACTTGAAAGAAGAAAAGAAGAGAGCTAGCTTCAAGGAGACAGCCTTCATCCTCCCGAAAATTCTTAATTAGAAACATGAGTGATTATATATATCTGCCAAATCAAGATATCTTGGTGCCCATTTCGAGACATTGCAGTATAATTGCCTTTTGACCCTAAATTTGAAAATATTTTCCTTTGTTACATATTTGACTAGACCCTTAGAGTAGACTAATCTCTTTGTCAGCCAATAGTAAACCCCAGTTGGACAGAAGGAGATCATTTAATTAAATGTTATCTTCACTTGTCTTATCTAATTACCTACTTGAACACAACTTCGTTTCCATTTCAAACTACTACCATTCTGTTCCCTTACAGCTACCTCAGGAGGGTTTTTATTTTTTATCATATGCTGATTAAATGAGTTTCAGAAAAGTCACGTAAGAGAAGTGCCCATTGTCAGGGCGGGTTGAGCTGTGTGGGCACGCCTGAGGCAAATGAACTGCAGCTGCACAGGCTAGAACTCGTCCTAATGGCCAGAGTGAGCGAACCAAAACATCCCCTGGAATTTGGCTAGCGCTTTAGGAAAAGTAGGATAAAAATACGGAAATTATAGGAAAATCATTAGCAGTTGTTTGGTTATTTTTCTGTGTCAATAGACTTTTGTTTAATATTTTAGATATTTGAGCAGTACTGTAAGAGCCTTTGTTTAGTTTCCTTCACATTAAAAATAGCAAGTTGAGTAGCCAACTTTTCAGAGTAGGGTTATAAATTAGGAAAAGAAGAGAGAAGAAAATGATATGGAACCTCTAAGTTAAATAAATTCTCTTATCCAATTTAAAGTTTGTAAAGGGAAGAGATACATTATAAGGGAGACTTTGTCTTGCAGTTAGCTATCGAAATACCTCTGTAATTAATATTTGTTTGGAACTCAAAACCTTCTTAAAAGGGGAATATTTTTAGAGGGGAATCTTCCTTCCAATTCAAACAAAAATTGCAAAATCCTAAATAGAATCTATGACAGGAAATTAAAGATAGGAAAGCATTTTTTTTTTTTTTTACAAATCATTGTTTTAAATTTCCATATGATACTTTGAAGGAGGTGTTTGGGGATAGTTGTTCTGGAACTCAGATGCCGTAGAACCCTAGTATTTTATGAACTAGGTCAAGTTATTTTTAGTGTAAAAAATCAAGTAAAGGGCAATTATTGAGTAGGAAATATCAAAAATGAAGTTATATTTTTCAATAACTTTTTTCATTCCCCTACACTCAAATCTAATGCAATATTTGATTTAGCACAGACAGGCCTTTATTTAAGCTTAATAATTATTTGGTTTAATAATCCACATTTTATGGTGTTCTATAAAATGGCTCACAACATCCAGGTAGGTGCTCTTTCACCTGAATGCAACTAGGAAATGAGTGCATATGCTAATCTCTCAGACTATCTATTTCTTGGACTCCATTATATTTTAATCTCATGGGGCTTGTAAAGAAATAATAGTCTTGAATCACAAAACTTCAAATCCTCCAGGGACAGGCAGAGAGCAGTTTGAAAAGAATCACCACCTAAGAGCTCAGGTTTGATCCTAAATGTTCCCCAATTCTTTCAAAATTGTTGACTTCTTCTTGAGTTTACTTTCAATCTTAATATCACCACCCCTCATGAGCTCTTCCTTTCTTATATTTTTTAAAACGTACATATTTTTTAAGATGTAGTTATTTTTCAGAAACTCTTCCTCTGATGTTCTTATTCCTCTTTTCATCCTTTTCTCTATTTTCATCCCTGACTCTTTCTCTTAGCTCTAGTAAAATGCATATAACTCTTATCCTATCTTATCATAGAATGAGAGATTTATCCCCACCTAGTGCTTCCATGGGTGCTAGGTATGGGAGAGATGATACACATTTTCCACCAAATATAGAAATAATTAACATATAATTTTCAGAACTGGGTATGAAGGTCATTTTCTAAATTTGTTAAATGCACTGCAGGGGATATTAGGCTGCTATAAAAATTGACTTTTTTAGGGAAAAAATAGCCAAATATTGCCAGGTTCATTAATTATAATATCACATCTGCATTTATCACAGATGCTATATTGATTTCAATTGTTTTTCAATTCAACAAATTCAAAAAACATAAGCATCTATTTTGAAACAAATATACTTAGAACCCTCCCCATCCTAGCTTCCTGAAAAACACACTAAATATAACTAACATCGTTTTAGATGTTTAATTCCCTGATGTGTCATTTCACAATTGCATATGTTTTTTCTAAAACTTCAATTGCTTTCAGTTGTTACCCTAAATGGTTGGAAATTCATAACATCACTTGCTAATTTTAGCTAAAGTTTAGTATACAGATACTTGAGAAGAAAGTGTATATATTTTACAATGAGATAACTGTGAATGCTTTAGCATCATAGACTGGCCTTTCTGATGATGCCACATTTCAACAACTTAATGAGAAAAATCCAATTGTTCCCAGCAATATTCTTTGTTCCTGATAACACCTGTACCAAGCTGTTGCGGAAATAGTTTACAAAACAATCCTTGAAAAAAGATTCTTGTCTCTTTACCTGAATGGAAGGAACATTTCATCCAAAGTGGAAAGACACTGCTTATAAAGCCAAACCTACTCATTATCTCATCTACATATTTCATTTTAGTTATATTAGTAAGATTAGTTAGTCACTATAGTGAAAAATTTTCATGTGCGTAGCACACTGAGAATTGAACCCATGGCTCAGTATATCTTATATCCATGTCATTGATCACAATATATTCATGAGTCCATACATTTCCTACTCTTGAAAGAAAAAATAATTTAAAATATTTTTGTATTGGTATCTATATTTGCAGTGCCAGATTATTATGAATAACTTCATCTTGGAGAATGGTCAAAAGTAATGTGTGCAAGTATACTAGATCCATCCATCCATCCATCTGTCCTGTCCATCCTTCATCCATCCTTTATTGTGATTTTCTCTATGTGGAGATATTTGAGACAGAGTATCTGAAGGGAACACATCACATTTTCCGCAGAGTTGAAGAAAAGACAAGGAGGTTGGCATTAGACTGGGAAATGGAGGTTGGAACATAATTCTACATTGGTCCCTTGAAGGATGTGGTCGTTAAAACTCAGGAAAAGGGGAAACAGAATAAAACACATCATTTGTTGAAGGAAAGCCCACTTAATAATGAGAATTACTGCAATTTTACTTTTACAAACAGATGTGAAATGCATCACAGAGGTACTCAATAATTATATCCCTCCAGAAATAGTCAGTATGCAAGACAGAAGCCCACTGACATCTGTCTCTGCTTTTCTAATAGGAAATAAATCTTAGTAATAGCTGAGAGATAAAGGAGGAATTATCAGAAGAGACTAAATACCCAAATCAAGGTCTATAGAATAAAAAAATAAATACATAAAAGCTAAGAAGATTCTCTGGCAAAAAGAAAGAAAACAGATGGAAGAAACAGCCCACATTTTAAAATGACAATAAATATGAGTGATTCAAGAAGGAATAATACAGAATTTGGACTTAGAACTGGATAAGAAATGTCTAACTTGGTCTACATTTGTACACTCAGTTAAACTATTTAAATGTATTCTAACATACATATTTTCAGTTGTCAAGTGGATCTAAATGTTTTCTTGTGAAGTAAATGAGATAATGCATGAAAAGTAATTAGGATTTTGTCTGAACATGCACTCACTGTTTAGTAGATTTCTTCCTCATATTATTTTTGGTGAGAATCTCAGGACTCCTAGTAAACTTTAGTCAACATGATTGAACTGTTAAGTACTCTTCATAACATTATTGAATCTTCGGTTTTGGATTGCCATCTAAGTGCATACTTTCAAAGACAAATTCAAGTACACCAATAACTTCCTTCCCTAACTTCTTTCCCAGTCAGCTTTTCCAATTAAGGGTATATATGTTTATGTCGGACAAAGGATAAGAATTCAGAGTAGTTTCTCTTCTTGCATTCCTCATTTTGTTCAGAGTGGAAAAGAGAGGCAGGAGGAGGAATTTGAGAGAATTCTTGCTTGAAACCTCAAATGGAGGCTGGCTAAGGAAAAGCTAAGATTTTAACATCTTCCCTTTAAACTCAGCCCTGGAGCTGAGTCAGAGAGAGCAGAATAGAAGCTTTAAAATCTTTGGTCCCTTCTTGTTCCCACTTCCTCTTTACCTCAAGTCCCAGTTCATCTCTGGCTGTGGATTGTGATGCTTTTCTGATCACACCTTTCTCTATTTTTTCCCAACTCAAACGCTACTGACTACTGCAACACATGTTTTTTGCTTTATTAATAACTTTAATTGTCTAGTACATTTTATATTTATGAAAATTATTTTTCTAAATAAACAGAATGTCTTTCCAGGCTTCATCCATACAGCGTCTCTACATTGTATGAAAATGTAAATATTATTCATGGTCTATTTATTCATTCTTACTTGACAATATAAATATATGCATCTTTTTCTCATTTTCAATTTAATTTGGATTTTCTTTCTTGATCATATTTGGCATTTTATTAGTTTTTTTAAAGAATCAACACTTTAGATTTATATATATTTCTGCTTTACAATTTACCAATATTTTCTTTAATTCATTATTTCTATTGTCCTACTTCACTGAAGAGTGCTCATTGTTTCTTTTAAAATTTCTAAAATTGATTGCTGGTATACACATGTTCATTCTTTCTCTTTTAATCATGAAAGATTTTAAAACTATGGCTTTGTCTTTAAGACCAGCTGGGCCCAGTCCCCTTAAGTTTCCTAAAAGTATTCTCACTTTTAGGTTTTAGCTTTAGTTTTCTCCTTTATTTATTTAGTTTTGGTTTTGTCATTTATTGCATTGTGGCCAGAGGAGAAAGACTGTGCAAATTCCACTTTAGGTCATTTATTTGAGATTACTTTTCTGTCCTCCATGTGTATTTTCTATCTATGCATATACTGTACTGTCCACATTCACCAGATTCTTGGCATTCTCTTATTCAATGTTTATGGTGTTGACATTTATGAGTGACCCTGAAGTTACATACTATATATAGTATTCTTCAATTTTTCTGAGACCTAAATTTGAGCTTAATGTGTTATAAAATTAGAGGGCAGGGAAAGGGAAATTAGGAAGTAAATAGACCTAGTTGTCCACCGAATATCCTGACTTCAGCAGAGGTGGTATCTTTCCGAGGGCTGTCGGGTTTGTGAAGTTCTTACTCCTGAGAGTAAGAACACTCTTGAAATTGCGTGTTTGTAAAATAAATCTTATAAATTTCTTATAATTTTTAAAGTTTATATTTGAATTTTTATTTGCTCTACAATGCTTTAGATATTTCAGACCTCTCTCAACCAAGAGTACTACTGTCGATTTTTCCTTATTTTAAATTCTTTTTGTTTCATGGATAAGGACCTGTATGATGCATAAATGCACATAGAAAATGTGTTGTTACTTGACACATTGCTTCCTGATTGACAATTTTTTTTTTTTGAGGATTCTGCCCTTTAACAACATAAAATAACTTTTATTCTATATTTTGGAATTTGGCCTTAAATTGTACTTTGTCTGATTTAATACTGCCTCTTGTGTTTATTTTTTTAACCTCATAAATATACTAGTGTGCTTTTCTTGGTAATGATTTGTATTTATTTTCAAAATATAGTTATTTAAAATAATTGATAGTTGGATTTTGTTTTAAAGATTAATCTGAGTGTTCTTTTTTTAATTTTAAATTAAAATATTTTAAATGAGCGATGCATTCAAACGGCACAAAATCTTAAAGGTGCACAGTGGTAGACAGTGAAGAAAGAGCCTTCCTCCTAATACTACCTTCTGGATCCAGTTTTCCCTTGTTAATGCACGGTTATCAATTTCCCTTGTTATCAATTTCTTGTGTATCTTTCCAGAGATAAATTATGACTATATAAGCCAATGTACAGACATTACAGTATTTTGCACACACACTATTCTGGGCCTTGTTTTTTTTACTTAAAATAAACCTTAT
The DNA here is from genome assembly GCF_002837175.3 of Physeter macrocephalus. Classification (NCBI taxonomy): domain Eukaryota; kingdom Metazoa; phylum Chordata; class Mammalia; order Artiodactyla; family Physeteridae; genus Physeter; species Physeter macrocephalus. The sequence goes on from NC_041220.1 coordinate 127,446,088, forward strand.
AGATTGTTCCATATCAGTACATAATGAGTTTCTTCATTCTTTTAAATGGCTGCTTAGAATTCTGTTTTATATGCAGGCACAATTTATTCACCATTCCATGGATGTACCTTAGGTTCTTTTCAATCTTTTGATATTAAAATTTTGCAGTGAATAACCTTGTATACGCTCCCATATATATGGCTAATATATCTATAAAATCCAAGAACTGGAATTGCAAGATCAGTGGGCATTTATAATTTATTTTTTAAAGAATGTATTTTATATTTTCCATTCTTGAGTAGGTAATACATCACACATTATAGAACTCAAAGGAAACAACAAGGTAGGCAGAATAATTGTCTCTCCTCTCCCTCCCCAAAAGATGTCCACATCCTTATCTCAAAAATCTGTGAATGGGCTTCCCTGGTGGCACAGTGGTTAAGAATCCGCAACAAGAGAAGCCACGGCAATGAGAAGCCTGTGCACCGCAAGGAAGAGTAACCCCCGCTCGCTGCAACTAGAGAAAGCTGCGCATAGCAACAAAGAACCAAAAAGCAGCCAAAAGTAAATAAATAAATTTATTTTAAAAAAACCCCTCTGAATATGCAACTTTACATGGAAAAAGGAACTTTGCAGATGTGACTAAGGTTAAGGAATGGGCCTGATCTAATCACATAAATCCTTAAACTGGGGAGCACTTTTTGACTAGAGTTAGTGGGAGACTTGGAATGTCCGAGAGATGTGACGTTGCTGTCTTTGAAGTTGGAGAAAGGGGGCCACAAGCCAAGGAATACATGTGGCCTTTACAAGCTGGAAAAGGCAAGGAAATGGATTCTCCCCTGGAGCCTGCTGAAAGGTAAGCAGCCCTCCTGACACCTTGCTCTTAACTCAGTGAGACCCTTCTCAGACTTCTGACCTACAATATTGTAGGACAATAAGCCTGTGTTGTTTTAAACCCCTAAATTGTTGGTAATTTGTTAAAGTAGCACAGAAAACTAATAAAGGGGAAAAGAGGAGTATTTCACATGCTCTCTCTCCTAAGTAAACTAGCTCGTTCCTCTCACTAGATGGAACCATCAACTTTTTAACCATTTATGCACCATGTCATGGGTTCTAAGGTGCAAATTTTTTCATTTTTTAGGTGTGAAATTGGGGTGCATCTTACAATCAAGCGTTCTTAAAACTGAGTTCTTCTGGAGAGGACTTACATTCGCTTCTGCCAGTCCCCTGAGGTGCTACCAACCTGCGACTACTCCAAGTTAAATTATCTAGGTTAAAACTCTTCAGTTTTTTGAACCACATGAATGATGTGAACTCAATTCACAAACCTTGCATGAGTACTGGCTTGTGGTTCATATTCCAGGAGGAGATTATTTTTCTCTCTCCCACTAGTGTCAAGTTTGAGACAAGCTAGTTATTTCTCTGCCTAGTCGATTTACTTTTCACTTACCCTTTAGCGAGGATGTAGCAATTTGGTGACTCAGCTGTATGTGTGTGTCATCAATTAGATTCTCAGTCTTGATTATTTATCCTTCCTCCTTATATGAACTGCAAATTGCAATTGACAGCTCTAAGATTTGATGAAGTGTGCAATATTAGAATTTCATTCAAAGGGAAGATTTGTGTGTTCTTCTATGTTGTAGTCTTTTGGGATCAAAAGGTTTGCCAAGTTGTTGGTTAAAAGAGAGATAGCAGGCATCACTGCAACCATTCATGTTAGGAACACTCTTTATTCTCCACCATTTAATCTCAGATATAGGCCATCACCAGTATGAATCTCAATGACAATGAGGACTATTGCCTTCCATGTGCTTGAATGTTGGCACATATGAAAAGAGCGGGGGGCTTTGCCATGAAACTGGACTTGTTACCCCCTTCAGAATCATCCAGGGCATTCTCTTCCCATAGCTTTCTTCCTGTTTTGGATCCATGTTTACCATTGCTCTTGTATTTCTCTTTTGTGCTCAACTTCATTTTGGCAGACCATCCTGCTGATGCTTATTGGGAGAGGAAGGTTAAGACCTTTCAAAGATAATTTAAGGCTCAACATGTCTTTACTGTATTCTGATCTTCCTCTATTTGACTGATATTTTGAATGAGTATAGGAATCTAGAATGGAAATAAATTTCCTTCTGTATTTTGAAAGTATTGCTGCATTGTTGTTAGTTCCTGGTGGTGATGGTAGAGTGTAGAAGCCATTCAGATTATTGATCCTTTAAATGAGACCTGCTTTCTTGTTTGCTAGTTGTTTTTTTCTTTTTTCTCTGTAAGTTATTAAGTTCTTGTCTGCATTTTTGTACAGTTTTACAGTGATGTACTTTGCTTTGGTCTGCTTGCTTGTATTGTGTTGGAGACTAAGTGCAAACTTCCATTTTAAACTCATGTCCTTCGATATTGTGGCATTAAATTATTTTATTAATGATTTTCTCCCTCACATCACTCTGTTTTTCTACATTCCCTTGCTTACTTTGCAAACCCTACTCAGGTGTTGAACCTCATCCCAATCTTCTTCCCTGCCTCTTTTTTTTTTCTCTAATCTCTGTGTCCTTTTGCTCTACGTTCTGGGATAATTTCCTTAACCTTATATTATTTACTTATTTTTAAATATAAGAAATTTTTAAATTTTATGCTGTTTTGTTTATATATTTTATTTTAAAATATTTTTCTGGGCTTCCCTGGTGGCGCAGTGGTTGCGCGTCCGCCTGCCGATGCAGGGGAGCTGGGTTCGCGCCCCGGTCTGGGAGGATCCCACGTGCTGCGGAGCGGCTGGGCCCATGGGCCATGGCCGCTGGGCTTGCGCGTCCGGAGCCTGTGCTCCGCAACGGGAGAGGCCAC
>NC_041220.1:127448911-127450973 GCF_002837175.3 Physeter macrocephalus
TATATATATATATATATATATATATTTTTTTTTTTTTTCCTATGGTGCTTTACATTTTAAGAGCTTGTTTTTGTTCTCTAAACATTTCTTGGAGGTTGTCCATCTTGCTTCATGGATATAATTTAGTATCTTATCTCTCGGCTAACATCAATAATAGTTATTTTTAAAAGAACTATCTTAAAAATATTCCTGCATTGTTTCCATTCCTTCCAAATTTATTTTATTCTTTTTGGTTGGTTTGGTCTCTATCTTACATAGGAAAAGCTCTTCTAAGATGGTAATTCCAGGATCTCTGGTCATGATTATGAACGGGGGCGTAAAAAGTAATTGGAAGCGTTGGACATGTGCATGAGACTGCCAGCGTCAAACTTCATTGCAGGGTAAACTAGGAGGGCTAATGACAGTTTGCATGTCACATAATTCTATATTTTCATTAGGTACTCAAGTGTTTATACCTGGAATCCTCCTTTCCAGATAATTTCTATTTTACATTTCCAGACATTAAAACTTAGGATTTCTTCACCACCTAAAGACATGGAGTAGGAGAAGGCATCCTGGCCTTCAGGGATCCAACTACTCCTCACCTTTCTTCCAACTTTCATCTTATTTTAACACCATATCCTTCACTCCAATTTTAAAGTTACTCTTTACTTTCACTGTAGTGTGGCAGGCTGATAATGATCCCCAAAGTTATGGCCATGTCCTTATGTACTAAATACATAATTTTGATTCAACTTTCAATTGGCAATAATGTGCCTTCAAGTAATATCTTTATTAAGGGTTGGTGGCTAATATTTTTTAAGCACTTAAATATTTCCTAATTTTGTTTTCAGTTATGAAATACAATTAATTATTAATAAAAAGCTTAGATTAAGATACTTTTCCTTAAAGTCCACTAAAACATTAGTTTCTTGCCTTTGGCATTCCATATAACAGATAAAAAGTATGGTACTCCACCAATATATATATTTTTAACATCTTTATGGAAGTATAATTGCTTTACAATGTTGTGTTAGTTTCTTCTGTATAACAAAGTGAATCAGGTATATGTATACATATATCCCCATATCCCCTCCCTCTTGCATTTCCCTCCCACCCTCCCTATCTACACCCCTGTAGATGGTCACAAAGCACCGAGCTGATCTCCCTTGGTAGTGTATATATGTCCATGCCACTCTCTCACTTCGTCCCAGACTACCCTTCCCCCTCCCCATGTCCTCAAGTCCATCTCTACGTCTGCATCTTTATTCCTTTCCTGCCCCTAGGTTCTTCAGAACCTTTTTTAAAAAAACCCATATATATATTAGCATACAGTATTTGTTTTTCTCTTTCTGACTTCCTTCACTCTGTATGATAGACTCTAGGTCCATCCACCTCACTACAAATAACTCACTTTCTTGACTTTTTATCGCTGAGTAATATTCCATTATATATATGTGCCACATCTTCTTTATCCATTCATCTGTCGATGGACACTTAGGTTGCTTCCAAGTCCTGGCTATTGTAAATAGAGCTGCAATGAAAATTGTGGTACATGACTCTTTTTGAATTATGGTTTTCTCAGGGTATATGCCCAGTAGTGGCATTGCTGGGTCGTATAGCAGTTCTATTTTTAGTTTTTTAAGGAACCTCCATGCTGTTCTCCATAGTGGCTGTAACAATTTACATGTTTTTTGGTTGGAGCATTTAATCCATTTACATTTAAGGTAATTTTTGATATGTATGTTCTTATTACCATTTTCTTAATTGTCTTGTGTTTCCTGCCTAGAGAAGTTCCTTTAGCATTCGTTGTAAAGCTGGTTTGATGGTGCTGAATTCTCTTAGCTTTTGCTTGTCTGTAAAGCTTTTCATTTCTCCAACAAATCTGAATGAGATCCTTGCTGGGTAGAGTAATCTTGGTTGTAGGTTTTTCTCTTTCATCACTTTAAATATGTCCTGCCACTCCCTTCTGGCTTGCAGAGTTTCTGCTGAAAGATCTGCTGTTAACCTTATGGGGATTCCCTTATGTGTTACTTGTTGTTTTTCCCTTGCTGCTTTTAATATTTGTTCTTTGTATTTAATT
>NC_041220.1:127451301-127452319 GCF_002837175.3 Physeter macrocephalus
TTTTGGATCATCTTTACTATCATTATTCTGAATTCTTTTTCAGTAGACTGCCTATTTCCTCTTCATTTGTTAGGTCTGGTGGGTTTTTACCTTGCTCCTTCATCTTCTGTGTGTTTTTCTGTCTTTTCATTTTGCTTATCTTACTGTGTTTGGGGTCTCCTTTTTGCAGGCTGCAGGTTCGTAGTTCCCGTTGTTTTTGGTGTCTGTCCCCAGTGCCTAAGGTTGGTTCAGTGGGTTCAGTCGGTTTCCTGGTTGAGGGGACTAGTGCCTGTGTTCTGGTGGATAAGGCTCGATCTTGTCTTTCTGGTGGGCAGGTTCAAGTCTGGTGGTGTGTTTTGGGGTGTCTGTAGCCTTATTATGATTTTAGGCAGCCTCTCTGCTAATGGATGGGGCTGTGGTCCTGTCTTGCTAGTTGTTGGGCATAGGGTGTCCAGCACTGTAGCTTGCTGGTCGTTGAGTGAAGCTGGGTCTTGGTGTTGAGATGGAGATCTCTGGGAGATTTTCGCCGTTTGATATTACGTGGAGCTGGGAGGTCTCCTGTGGACCAGTGTCCCGAAGTTGGTTCTCCCACCTCAGAGACACAGCCCTGATGCCTGGCTGGAGCACCAAGAGCCTTTAATCCACACGGCTCAGAATAAAAGGGACAAAAAATAGAAAGGAAAGAAAAAAAGGAAGGAAGGAAGGAAGGGAGGGAGGAAGGAAGGAATGAAGGAAGGAAGGAAGGAAGAAAAGAAGGAAGAAAGGAAGGAAGGAAGAAAGGAAGGAAGAAAGAAAGGAAGGAAGAAAAGAAGGCAGAAAAGAAGGAAGAAAGGAAGGGAGAAAGGAAGAAAGAAAGAAGATAAAGTAGGATAAAATAAAGTTATTAAAATAAAAAATAATTATTAAGAAGAAAAATTTTTTTAAAAAAGCCAAAAAAATGGGACGGTCAGAACCCTAGGACAAGTGGTGAAAGCAAAGCTATACAGACAAAATCTCACACAGAAGCACACACATACACACTCACAAAAAGAGAAAAAGG
>NC_041220.1:127452673-127490921 GCF_002837175.3 Physeter macrocephalus
CCTGGCTCAGGCCAGGGGGAGGGAGGGGTACGGATGCGGGGCGAGCCTGCGGTGGCAGAGGCCGGCGTGACGTTGCACCAGCCTGCGGTGCGTTCTCCCGGAGAAGTTGTCCCTGGATCATGGGACCCTGGCAGTGGCGGGCTGCACAAGCTCCCGGGAGGGGAGGTGTGGAGAGTGACTTGTGCTCACACACAGGCTTCTTGGAGGCGGCAGCAGCAGCCTTAGCGTCTCATGCCCGTCTCTGGTGTCCGCACTTATAGCCGCAGCTCGCGCCCGTTTCTGGAGCTCCTTTATGCAGCGCGTTTAATCCCCTCTCCTCACGCCCCAGGAAGCAAAGAGGGAAGAAAAAGTCTCTTGTCTCTTCGGCAGCTCCGCACCCGTTTTCTGAAGCTCCTTTACGTGGCGCGCTTAATCCCCTCTCCTCCCATTTGCATCTTTTTCCATCCCCTCACTTTCAGTCTGTATGTGTCCCTAGGTCTGAAGTGGGTCTCTTGTTGACAGCATATATACGGGTCTTGTTTTTGTATCCATTCAGCCAGTCTATATCTTTTGGTTGGAGCATTTAATCCTTTTACATTTAAGGTAATTATTGATATGCATGTTCCTGTTATCATTTTCTTAATTGTTTTGGGTTTGTTTCCTGCCTAAAGAAGTACCTTGTGTTTCCTGCCTAGAGAAGTTCCTTTAGCATTTGTTGTAAGGCTGGTTTGGTGGTGCTGTATTCTCTTAGCTTTTGCTTGTCTGTAAAGCTTTAAATTTCTCCATCAAATCTGAATGAGATCCTTGCTGGGTAGAGTAATCTTTGTTGTAGGTTTTCCCCTTTCGTCACTTTAAATATGTCCTGCTACTCCCTTCTGCTTGCAGAATTTCTGCTGAAAAATCAGGTGTTATCCTTATGGGGATTCCCTTGTGTGTTATTTGTTGTTTCCCCTTGATGCTTTTAATATATTTTCTTTGTATTTAATTTTTGATAGTTTGATTAATATGTGTCTTGGCGTGTTTCTCCTTGTATTTATCCTGTATGGTACTCTGCACTTGTGGACTTGATTGACTATTTCCTTTCCCATATTAGGGTAGTTTTCGACTGTAATCTCTTCAATTATTTTCTCAGACCCTTTCTTTTTCTCATCTTCTTCTGGGATCCCTAAAATTCAAACGTTGCTGCATTTAATGTTGTCCAAGAGGTCTCTGAGACTGTTCTCAATTCTTTTCATTTTTCTTTCTTTATTCTGTTCTGTGGTAGCTATTTCCACTGTTTTATCTTCTAGGTCACTTATCAGTTCTTCTGCCTCAGTTATTCTGCTATTGGTTCCTTCTAGAGAATTTTTCATTTCATTTATTGTGTTGTACATCATTGTTTGTTTGCTCTTTAGTTCTTCTAGGTCCTTGTTAAATGTTTCTTGTATTTTCTCAATTCTTTTTCCAAGATTCTGGATCTTTACTATCATTACTCTGAATTCTTTTTCAGGTAGACTGCCTATTTCCTTTTCATTTGTTTGGTCTGGTGGCTTTTTACCTTGCTCCTTCATCTGCTGCATATTTGTCTGTCTTCTCATTGTGCTTAACTTACTGTGTTTGGGGTCTCCTTTTCGCAGGCTGCAGGTTCATAGTTCCCATTGTTTTTGGTGTCTGCCCCCAGTGTGTAAGGTTGGGTAGTGGCTTGTGTAGGCTTCCTGGTGGAGGGGACTGGTACCTGTGTTCTGGTGGTGGGGCTGGATCTTGTCTTTCTGGTGGGCAGAGCTGTGTCCGGGCTTGTGTAGCCTCCCTGGTGGAGGGGACTGGTACCTGTGTTCTGGTGGTGGGGCTGGATCTTGTCTTTCTGGTGGGCAGAGCTGTGTCCGGTGGTGTGTTTTGGGGTGTCTGTGAACTTAGTATGATTTTAGGCAGCCTCTCTATTAATGGTGGGGTTGTGTTCCTGTCTTGCTATTTGTTTGGCATGGGGCATCCAGCACTGGAGCTTGCTGGCTGTTTGGTGGAGCTGGGTCTTAGCATTGAGACAGAGATCTCTGGGAGAGCTCTCGCCGATTGATATTATGTGGGGCCGGGAGGTTTCTGGTGGTACAATATCCTGACCTCGACTCTCCCACCTCGGAGGCTCAGGCCTGACACCAGGCCAGAGCATCAAGACCCTGTCAGCCACATGCCAGTTGAGTGGTTTATTACTGAGGATATTAAAGCACAGGAACCACAGTCAGATGAAGAGATTCATAGAGTGAGGTCGAGAACAAGAAAAAAAAAACTCCACCAATTTTTGTTTCATTATTGATAGCTTATTATTTTATATTGTCCTGGATGCTTGAGAATTTTTTCTTAATGTTCAAAATCTAAACATTTTGTTTTTTTCCTCTGTAGTTTGGAAGGACTTTTCAATTTTGTCCTCCATTTCACTGATTCAATTTTTTACAAAACAAATTTAGACTCCAATACTCATTTTATCTGAATATTGTTTTTTTCAGCTTTACTGAGATATAATCCACATATGACAGTAAGTAAGTTTAAGGTATACAATATGTTGATCTGACACACTTATATGTTTCAGAATGATTACTACCATAGCATTAGCTAACACCTGCATCATGTCACATAATTACCATTCCTTTTTTATGGTGAGAATATTTAAGGTCTACTCTCTTAGCAACTTTCAAGTATACAATACAGCATTATTAGCTATAATCACTATGCTACACATTAAATCCCCAGAACTTATTCATTTTAGAGCTGAAAGTTTGTACTCTTTGACATCCTTCCCTTTCCCTCAACCCTCCCAGCCTTTCTAGTCTCTGTTTCTATGAGTTTGGATTCCACATGTAAGTGATATCCACATGTAATTGATATCATACAGTAGTTGTCTTTCTCTATTTGACTTATTTCACTTAGTGTAATGCCCATAAGATTCATCCACGTTGTCACAAATGGCAGGATTTCCTTCCTTTTTTTAAGGCAGAATGATATTCAATTGTATATATATCACATCTTTATCCATTCATCTGCTGATGGACACTTAGTTTGTTTTCACAGCTTGGCTATAGTGAATAATGTTGCAATAAGCATGGGAGTGCAGATATCTCTTTGAGATTCTATTTTCATTTCCTTTGGGTATATACCCAGAAATAGGATTGGTGGATCATATAGTAGTTCTATTTTTAATTTTTTTGAGGAACCTCCATATCATTTTCCATAATAGCTACACCAATTTACTTCCCACCAACAGTGCGCAAGTGTTGCCTTTTCACCACATTGTCATGATGCTTGTCATCTCTTCCTTTTTGATGATAGCCAGTCTAACAGGTGTGAGGTGATAGCCTATTGTGGTTGCGGTTTTGATTTGCATGCATCTTCCTGATGATTAGTGGTACTGAGCACTTTCTCATGTACCTGTTGGCCATTTGTATGTCTTCTGTGGAAAAATGTTTTTTCAGTACCTCTGCCCATTTTCTATTTTTTTTTTTTTTTGCTATCGAGTTGTATGAATTCTTTACCTATTTTGAGTATTAACCCTTTATCAGATATACAATTTGCAAATATTTTCTGCCATTACATAGGTTGCCTTTTCATCTTGTTGATGGTTTCCTTTGCTGTGCAGAAGCTCTTTAGTTTGATGTAGTCCCACTTATTTATTTTTACTTTTATTGCCCTTGCTTTTGATGTCATATCCAAGACATTATGGTCAAGACCAATGTCAAGGAGCATATTCTTTATGTTTTATTCTAGGACCTTTAAGGTTTCAGGTCTTATATTCAAGTCTTTAATCCCGTCTGAGTTTCTTTTTGTGATATAAGATACAAGTCCAGTTTCATTCTTTTGCATGTGGCTGTCCAGTTTTCCCAGCTTGCTGAAGAGACTATTCTTCCCATTTTTTTTTTTTTTTTTGCAGTACACGGGCCTCTCACTGTTGTGGCCTCTCCCGTTGTGGAGCGCAGGCTCCGGACGCGCAGGCTCAGCAGCCATGGCTCACAGGCCTAGCCACTCTGCGGCACGTGGGATCTTCCTGGACCGGGGCACGAACCCGTGTCCCCTGCATCGGCAGGCGGACTCTCAACCACTGTGCCACCAGGGAAGCCCCTTTCCAATTTTTAAATATTGCATTTTTTTTGTTTTTTTTTTGCAGTCTCTTCTCACCTCATTCTCTTTAATGTCTCTTAATTTCTCCTTATTCTCTTCTCATAGTATTTTCATTTCAATCTGTCCTCTCTACAGTTTTATGCATTTGTCACATAGCAGTTATTACATTTTCTTGTTTCCTACTGGGGTTGAATAAAATTCTCTAACATTTTTTATTGGTTTGGTTTCCTTCAGTTAGTAATTTTCAGAGTTTTGCTAATCTTTTTATATTTTCTTCTCCTCATCAATTTTTCCATTATCATCAAGTACATATTTTATTTTTATTCTTTATTAAATAATACATGGCAGTCTTAATTTGCCATCAAAGAGTATGTACGTCTATTCTTGGTCCTATTCACTTTTCTTTTGAGTGCAGGTTGTGTCGTCTTTTACCAACCATAAATGGATGATATGCTCCAAGATTAATTACCCATACTTAAACTCTAGAGCTTAACAGTGTTCGTCAAATAGATGGGGGCTCCTGAACCCTCCCTGCTGTGCTTTCTAACTCTGGACAAAGTTAGTATGAAAAAGCATAATCACATCATCAGAACTCTTCCTTTCTCTGTTCCTCTGGATAGCTCTTCAACGGCAAGATCTGCACATCATTGTCAATGTGACATTGACACACACTGTGTCTAACTTCTTACCCTGTTACTCTTTGGGTTTTCAGTCTCTTATGAGAGAGACATAAAGGAGGAGATAGTCAAGGTGGTATGGGATAGAAGTACTCTATCCATCTCAAAAAGCAAGAGGCATCCCTGCATTTTTTGTTTAGTTCAGCTATTGCCTTTCTGATTCAAAGGATTGAGAGTGTGGTAAGGATGAAGGATTTTCTACCTACTTTCAGCCATATATAGGCTAAGTGGGCAGTATTATTATTTTTTCCATCTATTTCTATCAAGCTTATGAGTAGAAATTCTTCTTAGAATCTGGTAGCTATTTGATTGCTGGTCCTAGGTTTTGATTAATTCCATTAATTTCATAGTACACAAAAATAATTTAGTGAGAAGTTGGGAGATGTTGTACTAGGACCTGGCAAATAAATTCTATAATAAATAGGTAATTAGGATCCTTATATATGCATAAGTTAATAAAATCGAATACTTTTCCCGATTCTATCACTACATCATGCCTCTAACAGGAGCACATCCCTCATATTAGTGGACACATGGAATGTACTGGTACAGAATTAAAGTGAACCCCAACTAGGAGGCTTGTCAACATTCCAGAAATAAATAATGATGTATAGTGTGGTCTCAGTTGTTCCCAGCCCCTTTGCTATTGAATCATTGAACTATGGAAAAAAAGATTTGAGGCACACCCTTGTTTTATCAATACATAAACTGAGGTTAAGAGAGTTTAAAAGAAAGATGGAAGGAAGGTGTTTTAGCTAGTTTGATATGGAAGAGACTGGAAGTTAGAGCTCTTCACTGCCTATCTAATATGCCTTTCACAGTGCCATGGTGTTCTTTGTAAGGTGGGAAGCAGAGGAGGGAAAGCCTTGCTTGAGGTTTCTTTGTAATTGAAGCAGAGACTTCTTACTCATTAACTAACCCAGCATGGGATTCTCCTTTCAAGTGGATGAGTGATGACTAGAAGATGACAGTCCATGGCTTGAGACCTCTTTACTGAAGAAGGGAAACCTAAGGGCTTTAAACTCCTTCCCAGTGGGAACCACTCTAAGACAAATCAGGGATGCCTAGTGCATGTCTAAGAGAAAAGTTATGGGGGCTCAGCTTATGGATCTCCGTGTTGAAAAATTATCTCATATTTTTCCCTTTTAGTCTGCCATCCAATCGACATATTCAGAGCATTGTAAATGACATCATGCTTTGCACAGAACACCATGAGTCTTCCAGTCTGAACCCCTACTCCTAAATTCTCAGTTGAGCTTCAATATATTGTTTGTGAAAGAAAGTCAGTTCTAATTTACCCTGATTTACCTTTGAATAAACTTCAAAATTGCCAAAGCAAACTTAAGGATAATTTTACTATAGATCATTCATGGAGATTTGCTAAGAGGTAAGGTCTAAAAATTAGATACATCCAGCTCAATTTGTGCATGTTTGTTTTGTTATCATGACCATCTGCCCATCATGTTCAAGATTTAGAAATAAGAATTGATTCCTCTTTCAGGAGAGGAAAAAATTTAAAAGGATGCAGTTAGATTGTATAATTTAGGGAAAGGGAATAGAATAAGTAATTACCAGAAAATAGAACTGAAAGATAGCAGTTTTAGCATTTCTGTTGCTGTTATTTGTTTGTTTGCTTTAACCTGAAGGCCATTTGACTGGATGGAAAGGTTTGCAGATCTGAATGACCGAAAAATAAATTTGGCAAATACAATTTTAAGTGAAGTCATTTAACTCATTCTCTTTTCCTCCACATGTTATTTTCCAAGGACTTGCTTATAAAGCCATTCAGCAGTCTATGGATTATAACAGGCCAAATCTTGATTCCATTCCATTCATAGTTTTTAATTAGAAATGTGCATTCTTACATTCATTTTAACAAACCTGTATCCTGATGGAGTACATCATCATACGGGCCATATGCTTTTTTCAGCATATAAATTTGGCTAATATATACCTCCTTCCTGAACAAATTTATAGTCCAGCTAGGGAGACAACAGATGAACAGATATTATGATATGCAAAGAACTTTATCTGTTCTGTTACAACTTCAATTGTACATCACAGAAAGTGGCTTAAGTGCAAAATGTCATTTTGGGGGGCTTGTGTAAATGAAATGTTCTAAGGTGTGTCTCCTTTTCATGTGGCACAGATGCATTCACATGAGGTCACCATCTTTTGGTCCCACAGAGTAGTCTGGTTTTGCCAGGCTCACATCATCATCACAGGACATCCATAGGAAAATAGAGACTCTGCTTTCCCTGTAGCCCAAACAGGAACCAAATATCATCATCTTGAATTGGTCTGATTTGTTTTAAGAATGCCTCTGTTAACCTAGCACCTCAGTTGTTGTCCCCAAGCACTGTAATAATACTGTAATAATACTGCTATATCTTGAATGAGTTGTATGTGTGCTGGGGTATCAAATCTCTTCTGCCTTACAGTGTAGTCAGGCAGGACCTGGGCAGCCAGAGACCCAGGTTAGTCATCTCTGGCTGTGAGTAGCTTCATTTTTTATCTCAATGTGGCATGCTAATATTATTTTTTTTTTATGAACCACACTGTGGACAAAGATTGGGAAGCGATGACTTGAGTTTTTATCACTAGAGAGATAACGGTGCTTTGCTCAGCCCATCCTGAAACTGGATGATGTCAATTTTATATGAATTCTGTGGGTGGAGAGTGGGGAAAAGGGTATCATTCCTCTAGGACACATTTGACAGGTTGTGAGAAGAATTAGGGAGCATAAAACAACAAATGGCCACTTAATGCAGGGGTAGAGATCTGATTCTATGTTTCACTGTCAGGAAATTGGAGCTTTTCTTGTGCTCTAGAAATAAAATACCACACAGTTTAAGTCTGAAATGTTTCTCAATGCATATGTTGGCAAAATATTTGTTAAGACTGCTGTCTTTTTAACATTACAGTAATTAGATCTTAGGACAGTCTTCAAGAAAATATGAGTTATTAACTTGCAAAAAAATCACCAATTTGCGTTAAAAAAAATAAGGGGAAGATAAAGAGCAGGAGAGCTGGATGTGGACTTTTTCAATGAGAGGTCACCCCTGTGTGCAGAGGCCTCTGCTCCATGGGTATGACAAATACCTCATGATTTCCGCATTGCCCTCATTTACAGGCCTGGGACATGCTTTTAACTACCTGAGGGACTGCTAAGAAATTGGTTCCTTAGGGTTATTGCAAATAAGAAGATCTGATTAGTCACTTATCCCTTTGTCTGGAAGAGGCCATTAAACTTGATGAAGGAAGCTGTCAGTGCATTAAAAGGTACGACTGAGTGTAAGGTGAGAACAAATGCTGACAAGTATGGTAAACATAGGACACACCTGACAAGGCACAGGACAAGCTGAGCAAATGGCTCATAAAGCTGATTTAGCAGAAGGACAGTAAAATCCTTCCTTTCAAGTGATTTGACTTTTTACTAAGCATTTGTATGGAGACAGGGTCTACTAAGGAAGGTGGACGACACATTTTGACCAGATTTTGCAGACATCAGTCTTGTATAATCATTCTTTCTTGCAGCACTAAATCTATTAAATTCTTATAGTCTTTTTCCCTTTACATATTTTTTCCTACTAAAATCAGATATTCACTCCTCTCAACCCCAATAATTGTTTCTGACAGGTTCTCTTCTATATCTCTTTTAAAAGTCATGCAGAATTGAGTTTCTGTTGTAGCAAAGGCTGGCATAAGGTAATGATTTAGAAACCACGACGAAGAGACAGTGGCCTGAGAAAGACCCAACAACTTCCCCCTCTACTAAGAAATTTTATAGCTACTGCTTTATAACTCCTCTTGTTATAGATGATTTCATCCCATAACCACTCTAGGAATAGTCCTTATTAACACAAAGGCCTCCAAAGGGTTAGAGATTTATTTTGTTTTAAAATAAGAGCCCAGACATTTAGATGTTTATTCAAAGTTTATCTGAACTTCATTGGTCTGGAACATGCTTAAATTTGTGAATATTTAGTAGCTTCTTGTAAGATTTGTAGCTTCGGATTGCATTAGAAGACACTGAAACCAAGCTTCTTGGTAACTTTTCACAGCAGTCTGATACTTTCTCATCGTACCGTCTAATGAGACATCTACATGCCCATTGTTTTTTTAAGGCTGTGTTCAAATGTTGAGTTATTCCTTGTGGCTTGGCCATCATTGTGACTCGGCAAGGGCTGCTCTCTAATTTATACCCTTTTATTAGTAATGTAATGCTAGCTGCTGAGACAAATAAAGCCCAGATTCTTTGCGGCTTAACATAATAGAAATTTATTTCTCACTCATATCAGGTCTAAGTGGCTGCAGGGGATCTATTCCCTGCAGCACGTAGGGACCAGGCTTAGGAAACAGTTGGTGTCCACGGTCACTCTCAGCCTCAAATCCAGCCTGCAGGCAGGAGAAGAGAGAGAGTGCAGAATCTCATGGCAGATTTTTTTTTTTTTTGAATATTGCTTTGGCCACTTTCTACTTGCTGGAACTAAGTCTCAGGGCCTCACCCAAAGTAAAAGGTGTTGGAAAATGTAGTTTCTTAATGGACAGGGGCTTCTCAGACACAACTGCACACAAGAGAAGAAAAAGTACAGATATTTGGTGGGCAGGTAGCAGTCTTTCCACAACTTCTGCAGGGCACAACTCTGGAGCTATGGATGCTTATGACGTATGTGTCTGAATGACAGACTGCCTTGGAAATAAATCTTCCCCACCTTCAGTTTAGAGAGCCAGAAAAAGTCCCCCCCCCAATTCTTTTTATTCCCCAAATTTAGGTACAATGAAAAGAAAATCTTCAAATTCCCAATCGCTGAATGGTCTTAGGATCCTATACAGCTTCTGAAAACATTCCATCTTTCGTACTGACCAACCTATATGGCAATGACCACAGTCCCAGCGGGAGATGGTTCACCCACCGCTTGGGAGTGCCTTGGGGTTTTTCAGTGGCCCAAATGTCTCCCTGAATTCTTGCTCTTGGCCGGCATGTGCTGAAGATCCATGTTAAAGAAATTACTTTTGGCAAACAAAACTAACACCGTAAATTTTAAAATTGAAAACGTTCCTGAGCCATGGAATGAGCTTTGTGTTTCTTCAGTGTGTGTGTAAGCCATATGACTAGTTTCTAAGCTCACTCAGTAATAAGACTAATATTATTAATAGTAGTAGTAGGACCATTTACCCAGGGCCCTGCTCAAAGTGCATTACAGGTATTAAATAATTTAATCCTCACTACCAAGCTGTGAGATACCAATATTATCTCCATCTTACAGATGAGAGAATTGAGGTGCAGAGATATGCCCAGTGTCAGATCTCCAGGGAGTGGGAGAGCCCGCATTCTGACCCCAGGAGTCTGGCTCCAGAGTCCCAGCTACTAACCACCACACTGGGCTTCTTTTCCCTTGCTTCCTTTATAAGCTGGTTAGATCAAACTCATTGTTATAGTGAACATTTGTTTTCTATTTTATGTGAAAAAAATAAGTGTGCTGAGCTGGGCCCCATGATTAATAGAAGGCACTAATATTTTACTCTGGGGCCATAATTATGGTTTAAAGGATTTGGTGGGAATCTGGGGCTGGAAGTTGCTCATCGGACATTTGGCTGGAGATAGGCAAGATGATGTCAATATACTGTCGGGAAAGGTCAGCTAAAATGTATGTGCATATACAATATAAACAAAACAATCATTGGCAGGATGCTATAATTCCCTAAAGTTAAGGCTGAGAGTACATGAATCTCATCCCCACGGCACCAGCTCTTTACATCAGTTGGATCACAGCCTACCTATCCCCTCTCTGTCCCTTTATCCACACCTTACAATGGAATATTTTTCTTTCTTTTTCTCTCCCTGCTTTCCAGTCTAGGTCCTTCACAAAGTACTCTGCTGCATTTAGGTGTCTCTTTCTGTTGAACACCTCTATGATTTATTTAGAAACTATTATTCAGATGTTATTGTCTAAAAAATATAAATGTTCATGTTATTTCTCTCAATCTAGATTCTAAATGCACTGAGGGCTGTGAATACATCTTTTATTTCCTTTTTAATCTTCCCACTTCACTTAGTGGGATACTTCATTCCTATGTTAATGAAAACCATGATTAAATCTATTTACAGAGATCCATGTAGCGTGAAAAACCTTACCTGGGTTTGAGCCCTATAAAGATGTTAGTTTACCTGTCAGTTCTTTGTAAAATTCTTCCTGGATTATAGTTTCCCTTGATTCAGTATTATCAGTGCCTTTCTCAGAGGCCTGAACCTAGAAAAGCACACAACTCAGACCAAAAAGTTTTCTAAGTCAAATTGCTTCACCACTGTTTACTCTGTTGACTGGAAAATGTTCTGATTCAACCATGAGGGCATCTCTAATTGTCACAGCTGTTAGAAGCAGAATAAATGAATAAGATCAAGATGCTTGGAACTTTTGCAGGATCTTGGAGAGGACAGGGCACAGCAGAGCAGTGCCTGAGTGACCACATGTGTGCTGGGAGGTCTTGGGCACTCCCTGCCACATGGAAAGTGGTGTGACCGAGTAATCACTGCCAGCTTTGTCCCCACTTCTCCAAACTTGGGATGAGATTCAAACACTTGTTTAAAATTATAGTAGATTGTCCTATTTAAATTTAGTTTTTTATACTTACATTTCAGAATGTTATTTGACATGGAAAATAGCTGTATATGTGTATATATATATAATTTATATATATAGTTTTTAGTCAAGCAAACGAACAATAAAAAAAGGTGCAACACCCTGGAAAACATCTGTGAGTGTGTTTTTCCTGCTGGGTGGTTATAGGACAAAAAGCCAGTGTACTTATTACAGCGATTATCTAGAGAATGTTCTGGAAATACTATACTGATGGAATCAAGTACTCATCTACTAATCTAGGACTTATCAGATAACAATTATTCTGGGAAACCTGGGACACTATTTGGGGGATTTGTCACGTGACACATTTACAACATCATTGGTTATACACATCCTGAACCACTTTCTTCAGCTTTTTGATAGCATGGGATTCTGAAACAGGACTACCCATTGATATATGTCACAATTCCTTAAGAAAAGTTCACCTTCTTCCACAAGTTTTATTTTGTATTTGGAAGTTAAAGAACTATAAAAAATGTCAATATTGTTTATTTTTAGAAATTATTTCTGAGAATATTTTTGCATGTATATTTCCAAAATTATCTGCAACTCTATAAATCAGAAAGTTAAGTCAAGAGTTATTTGGGCAACAAAAATTCAATTTGCTTAAAACTCTAAGGTCATTTTTTTTTTCCCCAAAGGGTGGGCTTTTCCCACACATTCATTCATTCATTCACTTGATAAAACAAATATTTATCAAGTTCCTACCATGTGCTAGGAACTGTTCTAGTTACATGGGGTACATCACTGGAAAAGCAAAGGCCTCAGTCCTTGTTGGGTTGATCTGGTAGCAAGGAGAGATTGGCGATAAACGACAAACATTATCAATTGTAAATTGTAAATTGTGGAGTCAGTTAGAGGGTGATATGTGCTATGGAAAAAAATGAGTGGAGCAGGTAAGAGGAATCAAGAGTGAATTGCTGGGCGAGCAGTGTTACAATTTTAATAGGGAAGAGTGCTCTAAGCAGAGGTTTTATGCAGGAGCTTGCCTGGCAAGTTCAAAGGGCAGCAAGAAGTTCTTTGTGGTTGGGGCCAAGTGAGGAGAGAGAAAGGTTGGAGAGGTACGGAGGGTTGTGAGGGAGAGGGCAGCTCAGGAAGGGCTTTGGTTCTAAGTGAAGTGGGCAGCCAAGGCAGTTCTCGTATTAGCTTCACACGGCCCCTTGGTGCAGGTGTATGAAGTATCACTTCATCTTATGGATGAAGAAATGAGATGCTGAAAGTTGAGGTAACATGTAAAATAATCTGCTCTCAATAATTTGATTTCTTATAGAAAATAAAGGAAAACATTTGCAGAAGGCCACTTCTGGACAGACATTATTCTTTGAGCCTGCCACTTTTCCAATTTTCATTTCCTTTTAATTCTTACAAATAATCATATAAAATAGATATATTTCCTGTTCAGTAAGTGAAAAAAATGGAGCTTTAGAAGGTGTGTTTTAGAAAGTTCACACAGCTAGTGAACACAGATTCAAGGTTAAGTCTCTGAATCCTAACACAAAATGTTTTGTAAAGTTATATTAAAATGGTTTTAAAATGTTGACTAAGAATTACTTCAAACACAGAAAATAAGACAAAATATAAATCATCCACAGACACTTCCAAGATTCAAAGGATATTAACCTTTTCCCATGTTTACTATAGGTCACATTATTTTTTGAATTTAGAAAATAAAACAGAATTTTTTCCCATTTGATGGAGGTAAAATGCTATGTTGTTATTATATGAATTGGATTTTCTTTGATTATTAGTGAAGTTAAAAATGTTTAGGTGTTTTTATTAACCACTCAGTTTACCTAATATTTTGTGAATCACCAGTTTATATTCTTAGCCTATATTTCTATTTATTAGTTTTTCCTTATTCACTTGAAGAGCTCTTTATATTCAATATACTGTATTCTAGTTACTATTCATTCATCTGTTCTAGTCCTTGCAAATATTTTCATGCAGTCTATGGCTGATTTTTTTCACCAATTAGAAAATGCACATGTATGCTTAAGTCATTCTCCTGATCACAAAGGCAATATTTCAATTTTTCCTCATTAGAATATATTACTTTTAGGTATCTGGTAAATAGCGTTTATTATACTAAGAAAGTTTCTAAAAGTGGATGTTACATATTATCAAATGTATTTTTTGCTTTTACGGAGGTGCTTAATACACTGATATAGTGACTTATACTAATTGATTTCCTAATGTTCCAACAATTTAGCATTCCTGGGATAAACCCAAGTTGCTAATTATTGTTTTGATACATTTTTCTATTACTTTTTTTACTTTGTTTTTTTAGTATTCTGCCGCAATGTTCCTGAATGAGATGGCTAGTAATTTTCTCCTAACTTCCTTTTCAGATTTCTTATAATAAAATAATTTGGGAGGGGCATTCCTTCTGTTCTTGTTCTCTGGAAGTATTTGTGTAATACTGGACTTAGTTGATCCTTCTTTGTTTGGTGAAACTTGCTGTTAAATCCAGCTGGACCTGGAGTTTTATTTATGGGGAGGTTTGTGACTATTATTTAATTTTTTTTAATGGACATTCTGGTTTTTCATTTCTTCATGACTCCATTTTGGTAAGTTATATTTTTTTAGGGATTAGTTTACTTTGTTGAAATATTCCACATTTGGGGGCATGAATTTGTTCCTAATATCATCTCATCTCTTTAATGTGCATATCAATAATAATAATGTTCACTTTTATATTATTATTATTATTATTATTATTTTTATTTTTTTGCTTTACGCGGGCCTCTCACTGCCGTGGCCTCTCCCGTTGAGGAGCACAGGCTCAGTGGCTGTGGTTCACGGGCCCAGCCGCTCCACGGCATGTGGGATCTTCCCGGACCGGGGCGCGAACCCATGTCCCCTGCATCGGCAGGCGGACTCTCAACCACCGCACCACCAGGGAAGCCCACTTTTATATTATTGATATTGATTGCTTTGTGCCTTCTATGTTTTACTTGATTAATCTTGTCAGAAGTTTGTTAATTTTTTAAAAACCAACTTTTAGCTTTATTGATCCTCTCTAGAGCATGCTTATTTTTTATTTCATTAACTTTTGCTTTTTACTTCATTATCCTTTATTTATATGTATTTATTTATTTATATTTGTTTATTTATTTATATTTGTTATATTAGCCTTTTCCTACTTCACTGAGAAGATAATTAATTCATTAATTTTCATTCTCCTGTGTTTTTTTTTTAACGTATGGTAAACTATCGATTTTTCTTTAAATTCTGCTTTGGGTGCAGTCCTAAGGTTGACTTGTATTTCTGTCCAAAATTTTTCTAACTTTAATATGAGCTTTAGGATGAGTTAAAAAGGAAATGTGTTTCCTAATTTCCAACATTAGGGATATTTCTAGGTTTGTTTGGTTTTTCATTGATGTTTAATTTCTAGTCATAGAAAATGGCTTGTGTGATTTAAATTCTTTGAAATTTGTTGAGCATACTTTTTAGCCCAGGATACGGTCAGTTTTTATAAATGTGCACTTTGCATTCTAAGGTTGTTGAATGGAATGGTCTATAAAGATCTACTAGATCAAAAATTTTTGAGATCGAAATTTTAAATTGAGCTATTCAAGTTTTCTATGTCCTTATTTTTTTCTTTTTTATTATATCCTTATAAAGAAAATTGTGTTAAATCTCTGACTATGATTTTTGATTTGTATTTTTATTCTTCTAGTTTTATCAATTTGTTTTTACTACATACAGTAAAGTTTAAATTTTTATAACCTCTTGGTGACCTGTAATAGACATATTTTCTCATTGTGAAGTGACCCTTTTGAAACACAATAATGTTTTTTTGCTGTAACATCTCTTTTTTTCTTGATATTGCTAGAAAGTCTCATTTTTGAGGGGGATTAATATTTATGAGGTATATCTCTTTCCAACTTTGAAATTTTTATTCTTTCTGCATTCCTATTTTTAGTATGCATCTTTAATAAAAAGTGTTTATTTGATTTTTGCATTTTAATCTATTTTATCTTTGCCCTTTAATTATGGCTCATTCATATTTAATATAATTACTGATATTAAATTTTACTATCTTTTTTTGTGCTATTTGTACAACCTATGTTATATTACTTTTTCTTATTTTTTTTGCTTTCTTTTGTGATTGTGTTATTTCTTGCTGCTGCACTTTTTCTATCCTCTAGTTGGAATTTATAACTTTTTATTCTTTAGTGGCTACTGTACAAAATACATAGCATTTCATTGAACAAATACAAAATTATTGAATACATTTTTTTCTGAGGGAGAGTTGGGATTAAAAATCAGATAGCCTCCAGAGTCTATTCTTCTACCACCTACATGGCAGATTGAGAAGTAAGTTCACATCATACAGCTGAAGTTGAACTCCACTTTTCTGATACCCTAGGTCAGGTACATTCCTGATTAAACTAGAACTTACCCCAGAAACCTCACAAAATCGTGAGACTAAAATCCATAACTTTGGGTATCAAGAGGTTCAAAATCTCTTATTTGATTCGTTATAGAATTACTTCAGAATCCCATATGTTGTTTTGTTTGAGTAAAATCTGAAATATATTAAAAAAATACCTACTGCTGTGTTGCCTATTTGCTTTACTCTTTTTAAAAGTCCTATTGAGAAGTGCTGCAGAAATTTTGTCCTGACATGCGGGGGCCCAACTATTTCCTGCCACACTCAGCTTGGGGGACATAGCCTCTGGGTTATACTGTTTTGAAATTGTCCTGCTGAAGTGCATGTTTTGATTTTCGGATTTTCCAGATGCCTCATAAGCAGGTCCCATGTGTTAAAATTTGTGGAAATTCAGCCTGTTTCTGAATGTGAGGCATCTAAGTAGTTTACAAATTTAGGGCAGTTGGTCTATTAGCTGTGATGAGAGGATTGCTATTTAATTTTATTTCATTCTATTGTTTACATATTATATGTTTATTCTATGTTTTATTTTTCATTTTGTCTGCATTTTAAAAAGTCTCTACGTTTAACATTTTGAGCAATTTGATTTTTACATATAATTATACCCTCTGGCTACTTAAATTGAAAACACATTATAAATATAAAGCAAATTAAGATGAATAAATGCACAATGCATTCACTTCTGACAGGAGTTATCCCTATACTAAGATTTTCTGTTTATGTCTCAGAATTATAGCATCACATAATGTTAAAACTGGAAAGAAATTTGGATACCATGTCCACAGACTTTTTCATTTAACTGATGAGGAAACTGAGACCAAGAATGTTTAACAGATGGGTAATAGCTGAATTAGTCCTAGAACCCAAATTTCCTCATTCCGGATATCAATCCCAGAAACACATGTCATATGTCTTAAACATAATGGTTTCAAGCATTAATGAAGTGTGATTCTAAAATATCATGATGTTCATATAAATCTAAAATTTTAGTCTTTGCTTAGCTATTCAAACGGTAATCTTGTTGTCTTAAAGTTTCTTACTGAGGCTAAAGCACTTGCCGGTCACTTTGAGAGGCACCAGGGATTTAATGGTGAGAAAAACAGATGTGATCTCAACCTTCAAAAAGTAACGAATCATAGAAATAAATGTGAAATTGCAATTGATGCAAATATTCACCCTCTCTCCCTAACTCATTCCAGTTACCTCTTACAGATCTTTCAAACCTCAGCCTGAATTTCCCTTCTTGAGAGAATCTTTCAGACTAGGCTAAGTCTCTAGCCACCCACCCTCCTGTTACTGTACCTGTTTTTGCTCACTCTTTGGGAGGCCACATATATTTGAAGTGTGTGAATTAGACCATGGAGGACGTTATAGGCCATAGTAAGGACTTGGGTTTTTATTGTTACATAATTGAAAGCTTTTCAAAGGCTTTAATAATATCTATGTGTTTAAAAAAAATTGCTTGGCTGTGTTCTTCTAAGGCAGCAAGGACAGTTAAAGGGAATCTAGTTAGAAAGCTGCCACAGGAGTCCCATGGGAGATGATGGTAGTTTATTCTGAGGAATCTCCGTAAAGAAAGAAATGGATGAATTTGAGAGATAATCAGGTATTACATAGAAAGAACATGGGTAGAGAAATATTGTGTGTGTGGTAAATAGCAAAATAGTGAAAATATTTGTAAGTCTTCCCAATAAGAAGTGAAGCCTTTCTTTCTTCACTCTATTGAATGTGGACTGGCCTTGTGACCAGCTTTGGTCAATGGGACACCAGCAAACAGAGGGTTAAAAAGCATTTGAATATTGGGGAATCTCTCTCAGTGAGCTTAAAACTGTACCACGTGGACAATCAGGCCGACCTGCTGGAGGATGAGAAACCATGTAGCAAGAGGGTCCAGTTGATCCAGCTGTGCCAGCCAAGACCCTTGACGGAGCTTAGCTGAGAACAGTCAACCTGGATCATACCAGAAGGATGCCAGGCTGAACACAACCCAAACTACTAGCTGAATGATTTTTGAGCTAAAAAAAATGGTTGTTGCCTGAATAAACTAAGTGGCAGGGTTGTTTGTTACATGGCAAATGCTAACTGGTCCTGTGTAAGAGAGAAGTCTATGAAATGAATGGTATTGATATTTTAAAAGAGATGTATATTATATGAGGATTCCTAAAGTATAAGCTCTATCTCCTCTCATCCTTGTTTGAGTAGTTCAAATTTAACAGACCCATCTAGTTAACATCCCATCTTATATAAATCAATTCCATTAGCCTAACAAGTTTTTCTTCAAAGGTTTATTTTCTAATTCATCCTTTATTTGTTGCAATTTTTTTCCCGGAATACAGGATTTTTTTTTTGTATTCTTAGTTGGTGGTTAGAGACCATTAAAAAATTCAGATGTAAATATCAATGATTGGAAATATGGAAACTGCTTTCAAATGTAAATAATATACATGTCTAATTAGCAAGGGGTTTTATTATTGAAAAGCTTGGATGTGGGAATCCTTGATACATATTGTTGCTAATTAAAAACATCTATTTTTAAATCTGAATGATGGAATACAACTGCTTGACATGATTGGAACTTCTGAAAATGTTAGAGATGCTTTATGTATCTAAATGTAAGAAAAGGCATTGTGCTCATATTAGCTTTCAAATTACTTTTAGATCCCACATGAAGAGTGGAGAAAATTTTGTCCTCTGAAATATATTCCTTGCAGATCTGGGATAATATCGGTCAGTTGTTATGTCTGAGACAAATGAATGGTTTATCATCATACGTAATAAGATTTAGCAGGAGAAAATTTAGCAGGAGAAAATTAGATACCAAAATTAGTATTTTTATTTAAAAAGATGTTATCATTTTTGTGTTAGGTAGGAAAATTTTCTTCACCATAGAAAGTCAAACTGATTATTTTGGGACACATCGAAAAGTTATCAAATTGCTATTTCTTTTTAGTGAAGTGTAGATTTTTCAGCACTTCACAGAAAAAAAGAATTTTGGAAAGGAATATAGGTATCAACCCTTAACTTCTTTGTGATTTTGCAAGGTCGGTGATATTGACCTCGTTGATAATTTCATAGTATTAAGAAAATATATGTATATATGTATAGATATGTATATACATATATACATATCTATACATATATAGGGATTTCCCTGGCAGTCCAGTGGTTAAGACTCTGCACTTCCACTGCAGGCAGCACGCGTTTGATCCCTGCAGGGCACTAAGATCCTGTATTTCTCGGGGTGCAGCCAAAAATTTAAAAAAAGAATATATATATATATATGTGTATGTATATATATGTATATAACTGAATCACTTTGCTGTACACTTGAAACTAACAAAACTTTGTAAATTAACTACACTTCAATTTAAAAAAATCTAATTACAAAATCCATCAAAGTTTTAAAAATTTTCTTTGGCTCTAATGCAATGTATAATTTACCTCCTCACTCCAGAAATGGTTAAACTAAAATATGCATTTAATGCAGATTTCAGTAATGTGACAATACTTACCTCACCTTGAAATGACAAGACAACTTCAGAGTGTTATTTATTAAAATTGGTTTTAAAATTGCTAACTGGCAAAGTTTGAATTATATGTGGGGTCTGGTTATTCTGAACTCAAGAACACATTCTTGAAGTTCTTAAGGTCATTCTGTTCAAAAAATGGTCTGTGAACCTGCCTTCCATATAGATACTTTCATCAAAAAAATTCACATCCTGCATCATATTAAATAAAGTTTGAATTTCGGGAGTTATGTTGTTTTGAAAGCAAACAGCGATGACAACAATAGTTATCATTTACTGAACACATATACCTTATGCACTGTTACCGATATATATATATGTATTTAATTTCACAACTATAAGGTGGATTCTACTATTATAGATGACGCACTTGTTGGCCAAGTAGCCTGTTTGAAGTGACATAGCCAGTGAGTAGTGTAGGTGGAAGCACACCCAGGCATGCTGACACCTTAGCATGGTTCTCACCTTGAAAGATCATTACAACTTATAGTAAGTGACACTATAGTCTCTGTCCAGTCCAGAGTTGAAGAAATGAGAGGCATGTGAAGTTTTTACTTTGCTGTATGGTATATATATTCTTTATGCACATATTTAAGTTCCATTATAACAAAAATAGTTTAAATCAACACCAGGGGGTGGGTGTGTGAGCTTAAATAACTTTTTCCTTTAAGAGTGCCCATATATTACTCAGTTTTCACACGCACTGTACTGGTCCCATCCAAGTTCAATATTCTATGATTATGTGATTTCGTTGGCTGTGGGTTTTGGTCTTATAGGAACCATTTCAAATTACTTCAATGGATGTTGTGTAATCCTACTCTACTAGGAAAGAGTTATGCTCTTTATACACCGGAGACCGGGTTTATTAAACCCATCCACACCCTGTGGTGTGTTTTTATGCACACTCCCTTTGTCTTCTGAAGGAAGTTTCTGCATGTGGGAGAAGGGTGTAAAGGAAAACAAAATCCTGGACTCTGTCTGTATGATGATTACAACTGAGACACAAAAACATCTGCTAGGTTAAAGGCACCAGCTGTTGGCCATGCAGAGTAATCACATTCACTGCTGTTGGTCAGGAAATTAAGAAAACCATGGTGTCAGTGGATCAAACTGTGAAGAATCTTGGAAAGACTAAATATTGCTATACACACTGACATTTGACCAAAACAAAGGGCTTAAATAAAATGTACTTATTTTAAGACAATTTCCCTCTCATTCCCTCTATTTTTATCACTGATTTTAGACAATTTTGAGTCATTCTCAGAAAGGAATGAGCTTATTGCTGTGTTAAAACCCTGACCTGCAATAAAAGAGGGGCTTTGTATCTTTAATTCACCGATTTTTTTTTATCATCCCCAAAGAAGGTCTGCTGATATCTCACATAAGAAAACACTTTTGAAACTTGTTTAACTTTTAATTCATAGATATTGATCATCCCTTCCTACTTTCTTTTTATCTGTAGCTTTGATTAATGACAACACAAAGTCTAAATTTCAAAAAAAAATATATGCACCTATTTATTTTTAGAACTTATCAACAGTATTTTTGTAATGTTGTATTGACAGAACACCTATGTCCCTGAAGGGTTGTCCTGTAATGTGCCGTCATGGTAATTCACATTTGATTGATGACTCAGAGTGGAACAAGTCTTATAATTCCTTGAAATATGGAAGGCTTACATTTTATAAAATAAAGGAATGATTCTGAATTTATTGTATTTGATGTGTTATTTGTGTTTAAGTACAAATAGCTAGAGCAGAGAAAACTATTATAATTGAACAAATTCACTTAGCTTTAAGCCTCTTAGAAGCTCTGGAAAGGGCAAAAATATAAGAGATTATAGAACGAACTCTCTAATTAGTCAAAAGCAAAGAAATACTTTTTTATGTGTCTTAAGTATTTGGGTAGAAATACTAACCTCTGAAGCCTAATATTTTTATCCGTTTGGAGGAACCTCCATTAGTGTAACACTCCTGGTCCTTTGGCTCACCCCTACTTCTCCCAGGGAAGTAAAAGGGATTGCCTGATTGGCGGGCATATGTCATTGGTGCACTGCTTCTTGGTTCGATGGGGCTAATCTATTAAATTCTTGCAAATGGGGGCCTGGTATCTTATTTCTCCTTCTCATTCCACCAGGTTCAGAGAGAGGCAATGACTTGGGTAAGTTTGTTTGCTCTGCAAATTTCAAAATCTCCTTTGCCTAAGTTTTCCGAGACCGAAGCAGTTAAGTTGCCTTACCAAATGACCTCCTGCAGCTTAACATGTGTAAGACGAGAGTTTGGGTCTTCATCAGCAGACTCTTTTGGTTTATTTCACCAATGGGCACAGAACCTAAGTGGATGAGAAGGATGCTCTTTATTAGGCCACCTTCACCTCCATCTTGAAATGTTTGTTTCATTCTTTGGGAACTTTGTGAAATAGAAGTCAAGGCATGTTATTTCCAGACAAAAACACATATGAAGAGACCCAGGGAAGGGTCAGGGATTTGGGCCTTGGATTTTAGTAGGAGACTCTGTGTGCCTTTAATGTGGACAGCATACTGTGGTCTATGTTGTGGAGTGTGGCTGGGTTTTTGGGTGGTTTTAGGATTTAGGCATAAGCCTTGTGAGATTTTCCCCTGAAAGATCATTGCAGCTTATGGTAAGTGATACTTTTTTACAAGCAAATTTTGCCTCATTTTCTATAGAGGTGGCGGACCTTAAGTGAAGGAGCAGATGTTAGTGAAGGCATAAGACTTTGCACACATAGGTGGGTTTTAAGAGCTTCAGCACACAAAACATTGGCTGGGCAGACTGGGATAGCCTGTGAAAATATTCGAGGACCATTGAGACCTTAGCCAGGATTTCAACTTGGTTTCAAATGCTATGAATGTGATGATCTATGAAAAGGCCTGGGATATATAAGAGAGTTTTCATGTACAGGCAGTCAGGGGTAGAGCCACTGTTGGCCGTGTTTGCCATGTTTTTCGATCACACATGCGGGACACTTCTAGTGCCAGCTCTAGGCAGGAGGCACTGTTTACTATTGCTTTGACTTGCCTTTGAGCTGAGAGAGGGAACAGGGAAAGAATAACCTGGGATTCAGGAGACCTGTACTAACCCAAGAATCACTTCCTACTCCAAGGTCCCACATTGCTCTGAATTTGTTACTTACATAAGCTCTAACCATTTCAGGAGATTTTTCAAGACCCCAATAATGACTTCTCTCAACTAAGAGTGATATATTTTATTTTTAACTCAGTAAACAAAGAGGAACCTTTATCATAATTTAGAGATTTAATCCATTTTAGAGCTTCCTAGTGGCAAAATCTCCACTGACCACCAGAGCTTCTGGAGGACATCCAATGGAGCAGGGCTTTATTTTAAGGGAGAGACTTCATGAAGATAGGAGTAAGAGTGTCCTGATCTCAAGTTTTACCTTTAGTATTTAATTTTGTTTCACATAAAATGCCTTATATTTTGTCAATAATTATGTGAAAGCATCAACTGTTTTTACGCATTAAACAAAAATCATCAGAATTGGGTTAACAAGTTGCATAATAAGATTAACAGCTTATAGATTCCTGTTTTTTAAAAATTATTATTTTGGCCCCTTTATTGAAGAGACCCACAATCATATTACTGTTTCCAGATACGACCTGAATCTTGATTTACATTTTAGAGGGAGGTGTGTATTAACATTTGGAACTGAATTCTTTCTTTTGTGATGTGACTGGATTTATCCGACGTCTGCAAACAATAACTTAAGTCCCCAAAGTGCCTTTGGGTGAAAGAGGACAAGACTTGATGAATTTTGCGGCCTTGCAGAATAACAAAAGAATTTTAAGGCATTGTTCTCCAGCTACAGGAGGGCCTATTAGTGTATTCTGCTTTGAGGGGCCCTAACAATAGTGGTGCTATTCCAGTCCAGAGTTTCCAGTCCTGAGTTTCTGTTAGCAGGGACACCAAAGCCAAAAGGCACTAATGACCTGTGCCATCTGGCTTGTCAACAACCAGCTTCAGCGATGTGTTAAGAAATGCAGTCATTATTTATGTATCTTGGCTCTATTATTCTTTTTGATATATTTTCCCAGTGTTTCCACTGATTAGTCAAGATCAAGATCCTGCCTGAGTCTTCTTGAACATGTCATTTCTGTGAAGGTTTTAGCTGAAGATCATTTTGTAGTTCATTTGAGTAGAAGATTCTTTGCCTATGAAACAAATGATGTCTTTTCAGTAATTTGGTGAGCTATTTAAAAATGAGCTACTTAAATTATTTCATAAAGTCCCACTGTGGTTAGGTTAATGTGTGGATTTAAGATTGGAAATATTTGGAAGCAGGAATAATACAAAATGCTAAAGTGGCCTATTTATTTTGTACGTTCTAAATTGTACTCAAGCTTTGGTGTGATTGGGATTGATAATCACTTCCTTCTAGATATCCAGAAGCAGTCTGAGAATTCACCCTTCTTTTGAAAATTACAGTCTCATTCCTAGGGCTGGAATGAATCTAATCAGAAGGTAGGAGATTTTTCTTAGGACCACCCAGTTTTTTAGAAATAGACTGATCTGAAAACTATCATTGGCTCCCCCTAGATTTCCTTTGCTGGGTACTTCTTTACTAAACTGCCTTTAAACTTGGGATTTTTCAAGGGGGCAGATCCTCATTTCACATTTCACTATGAAGAAATAGAGGAACAAAGAGGGTAAGCTACTTGCTCAATGTCACACAGGTATTAAGTAGCAGAAGTCAGATTTGAATTGAGGCTTCATGAAGTTTCAGAGTCTTTGATGCCATAATTTCCCATGCACAAGCCTAGACCCTTTTGAAAGATTCTTATTCAGTAAGTCCGAGTAGGGCTGGGCAATCTGGTTTTTAAACAAATAACCCAAATGAGATGATTTTCCTCATCAGCAAAGTTCAGGAAACTTTCTCCAATAAATAAATGTAAATGCACATCTTAGATACAGCAAAAAATTTTAACAATTTTGGTTTTGCTTAGAAATGAGGATATACCTATGTAAACTTTATGTATGTTCTAGTCTAGGTTCCAGATTCTTACACAGCTCTTTCTTATGAATAAGCTAGGAAAAGTTGTTTTTCATAACAGTTCAGGAAAATAACCTGAGACTAATAAAAACAGCCTAATAGAAATGAGGCAGTAGGTCTGAAAAAACTGGCCAAGGGCAGCTTTGTAAGAAATCACTGAAAAAGGAACCAGCCAAGTTAAAAGGATAGAGATTTCTTCCTTTGTTTAGAAGCTTCTGTGACCTGCTGGACTGAGCCAAGAACAGGAAATAGGAGTCTCTGTTTTCTTCCAGGACTCTCTTTGGCCCACTGGATACACAGGAAGTGGTAAAAAGCTGTATGGTGGCTCTGTAGGAATTGAAAGTTCTTGGGCAAATCAATCAGACCTGACTCTCCACATCAGCAAGCCAGGATATATTGGCTAAACTTATTCGAATCCCATCTGGCTTTACTTACTGGCAAGTGTAAAGTGTTTTCAAAATACCAAATAGTATATAGGGCATCCAAGCAGCTTCAATTTCAGCAGCCCCATCCTCTCCCTTCCTGCACTTCAGTGTACATTGCTCAGTGTGATGGGATATAGTAAAACCTCAAATCACTGGGCTCCCAAGCCCGTGCCTGACACTGTCCTTACATGCTGCTCCTGCTGGCCAAGCCTGCTTTCAGGCCACCTACTCTCTATTGACATCCAACAACTACTCTGGCAATCCTAAAGGAAATCTTGTTTTCAGCCTTGCTGATAACAGAATAAAAACAAACAAATACTCTGAAAATACAAAAAATTACAATTGCTACTGAAAAATTTTAACTTTCCCAGTACACAGTTGGGAACTATTCCCCACCCTCCAAAGCCTACGCCTGTCAGACCATGCTAATTAGGATACTTGAGAAATAGGTGTGCCTCTCCTGTTTTAATTTGGTGGGCATTACAAATCACATAACTGATCTTAGATCCCTCTTTGCACTGACTGCTAGGAGAGTCAGGGCTACATGTGTGGCTTACACGGGGACTTGATACACACTTATTTGGCTTATATAGTTCAATCCCAGGTTCATCTTTTATTTCCTACTTTGCAGTTCCTTTTTCTCATTCAATTAATATTAACATTGTGTTTAATGTGTCTTCATGTTGCCTTAAACACTTTCAGGAATAAAAAGCATGGTTGAAGAAGAATTTACTCTAAAAAACTTCTTGGTTGGGCTTCCCTGGTGGTGCAGTGGTTGACAATACGCTTGCCAATGCAGGGGACATGGGTTCAAGCCCTGGTCCGGGAAGATTCCCACATGCCACGGAGCAACTGAGCCTGTGCACCACAACTACTAAGCCTATGCTCTAGAGCCCGAGAGCCACAACTACTGAGCCCATGTGCCACAACTACTGAAGCCTGTGCACCTAGAGCCCGAGCTTCACAACAAGAGAAGCCACCGCAATGAGTAGCCCCTGCTCACTGCAACTAGAGAAAGCCTGTGCGCAGCAACGAAGACCCAACGCAGCCAAAAATAAATAAATAAATAAATGTATAAAGCAAAACACAACAAAAAAAAAACTTCTTGGCAAATCCTTACATCCATCCTCTGGATGCATAAAAATATTTAAAGACTATCTCTAGTTTTCTTACTATGTGTATTTTTTCACTATATAACACAGAAATCCTTATTTCTCTACTCTTTCTGAATATGTAGTGTATCTGAGAAAAGCAACTTTGTGCATTTGTAATAAATGTCCTCAGATTTGGTCTTCTTGGGACATTTCAAACCTTTTACATGGAATTTCTCATGTTGATGAACTCAAAATACACTTGATTTCTATTCTCTGGGAGCATTTTTCCTAAGCAGAAGAGCAAAGGTAAAGAAACACTGATTTTCTAAAAAAAGCAAGTGAATACAGGTTGAGGAAAATTCTACTTTATGAAGTACCTCCATTTCATTGCCTCATTCTCAGAGCCTATTCACTACTTGGAAAAATTCATTACCTGGCAAAATAAGAGCATTCAGTCTCCTCCAGGCTATAAGCCAAATCAAACCATTGTTTTTAATTACAGGTGAATAATAACACCCTTAAATTTCTTAAAAATAACGTCAGCCTCCTTTTGCTTTTTGACTGATGGAAGGTGATGAATGAAGACCTTTTAATTCAGCACAGCTGGATGTCTTTCGTTGCACTTCCTCTCAAAGGTTGCTGTGCAGATCTGGCCTATTTTGTCAGATGTGCTAAAAACAACCTGCCTGACTGGAGGTGGAAACAGCCTTCAAACAGAAGACATTTGCTTGATTGAATACCCTGTCGGGACAGCAGCTGTGGCAGTCAACCAATGAGGTGGAAGATATGCCATTTGTTTGAGGGCATGTGCTTGTGTGAGCAAGTGTGTTTCGATTTGATGGTTCTCCCAGGACTAGAGAAGGTCCCTCTCGTCAACCTTTGGAGCTGGTATGAAAGTGACTTTTGTACTGCTGCCAATTTTGAGGCTGCCCTGTAAAATACAGGGCTTACTGCCTGGACCTAAAGTCTTTGTTCCTGTATGGATCTCAGAATGCCCAGTAAACCAAGCCTTCCTTGAGCAATTCAGGAGGTCTGTGAGCTGTAGGACTTGGTGACATCTGAATAAGGAGTTGACTTGCTGCAGGTTGCAGTTTATCCAACCTCTTCCAAGAATGAACTCAATGCATTTCCCTGGGAAGATGGGGAAAGATTCAGTGGCCACTCTTTACCATTGCGATTGCTCACTGTAGGTTTAATTGAAACAAGTGATCTGTGACAGAGTGCATCCGGACCTTATCTCAGTAGTGTTGATCTATGTCTCCAGAGGCATGAGTTCAATTGCCTGTAATAGACAGCTCAGCACAGGCTTCAGTTTACTAGGCTTCAGTTTACTATCCTTCATGCACAGGAGCCAAGTCACAGGGCCAGTAAACTACATTCCCAAGGTAGTACAAAGCCTTGGACTGGCTAAATTCTTTCTTCTGTCCTAGACTAGGTAGAAGGTGTTTCTTAACTACCTTATGAAATAGGTATTATCTCCATTTTACAGACTAAAAAACGAAAAGATAATATGAGGCTTGGAAGAGAGCTGGGAGGACAAGTGTGAATTTAAGAAGTGATAGATACAGGGATTCACATCCAGGTTTAATTTGAAATCCTGTGCTCTTTTCTCAAGTTTGCTTCCTTATCATTTTTATCAGAGTGTCTAATAAAGCTGATAGAGATCATTTGGAAAAGGAAAGCATACATTGTAGAAATGTGTAATAATTTTGTGCAAAAGTGTTTAAATTATTAGGATTTAATTAATACACAAGCATAATTTGCTAGATTTGCGTGAGTCTACTCTTCCTAAAAAAAGATAACCCAACAATGATTACTTGGATGATATTTTCACACCAGGAGAGAAAGAAGTAAAAGAAGACAGTTGGTAATGGAGATTCCCTTGTTTGGAACTCTGGATTCTTTCCAGTTGCCTTTAAAGTCCTCACGTGAAATTACATAACATAATTAAATCACTCAGCAAACTCAGTGATTGATCATGAGCTAATAAATACCTTGTATGAGCTTAGAGAGTTTAAAACTTTAAGTCTGAATATAAAAGTTGTGTTTGGAGGAACTTCGAATATGGTAAAGGAATGTCCTTAATTAGCTGAAACTCTAAGTAACCAAAGTAAGCCCTAAATGTTTAAACTTCGTTGCCATAGCCCTATAGATATTTTGCAATGGATAATTATTTGTGTTGGGGAACTGTCCTGTACAGTGTAAGATTTTCAGCAGCATTTTTGGCCTCTATCCACTAGTTGTCAGCTGCACTGCTCTCACAGTTGTGAAAATAAAAAATATCTCTAGATATTGTTAAATGTCTCCTGGGAGTCAAAACTGCCCTTGATGGAGGACAACTTCTTTAAAAGATGTATGACCGTATAAAACAAAAATTAAATTTATTTCGGATATATAGATCTACTGGTATGTATACAAATAGATAGATGGATATAGATATAGACATTTGTATATATATCCAAAAAAGCACAGAGAATATGGGGTGGTAAATTGAATTACATTCTTACAAGGCTCCTGTGTATTTTATATGAAATAGTTCAATATTGACTCTACGTAGTTTGTAATAACTTAAAGATAGATACTGTAATTCCTAAAAAAAAAATTGCAAGGAGATATGTTGAAAAGCCAGTAGAGAAATCAAAATGGAATATTAAAAATGGATTAACGCAAAAGAAGGCAGGGAAGAAGAAAGGAAAGGATAAGGATAAGGAAAAACAACAACAACAACAACAAAATCATATGAGGGGGAATAAAAAGGGCACAAAATGGCACACCTAGATCTAACTGTATCAATAGTTACATTAAATGTAAATGGACTATATTTCCAATTAAAAAGCAAACAGTGTTGATCTTTATAAAGCAGCAAGACTCAACTATATGCTGTCCCTAAAAGATGCATTTTAACTAAAAAGGCACAAAGAGCTTGCAAGTATAAAGGATGAAAAATTACATATCATATAAATACTATTCATAATAGAGCTGAATTGCTATCTAACAAGGGTGAATACATCAGGCAGAATTAATTTCAATGTGTATATGCTTAAAAACTGAGTTTTGACAAAAATGAAGCAACAACTGATACATAAAAAGAAATAGGCAAAAACAAAATCACAATCATATTTTAACACATCTGTCCCAGTAGTTATAATAAGTAAACAAAAATAATCACAGTAAGAAATGAAAAATTATAACTAATACTATTTTATTAGTAGGGTTCTCCAGAGAAACAGAACCAATAGAATATATATATGTGTGTGTGTGTGTGTGTGTGTGTGTGTGTGTGTGTATAGGAGGAGATTTATTATAGGAATTGGTTCACATGATAATGGAGACCAAGAAGTCCTACAGTCTGTTATCATAAGCCAGAGAACTTGTAAAGATGGTGTTGTAATTCAGTGCAAGTACAAAGGCCTGAGAATGGGTGGGAGGGGAGGAGAATGGGTGGGAGGGGAGTTGGGGGTGATGGTGGTTGATGGTGTAAGTTCCTGTCTGAGGCCCAAAGCCTGAGAACCAAGAGCCCAGATGTTTCAGGGCAGGAGAAGATGGGTGTCTGAGCTCAAGTAGAGACAGCAAATTAAGCTTTCCTCCACCTTTTTGCTCTATTCAAGTTCCCAAAGGATTGATTGATGCCCACCTGCATTGGTGAGGATGATCTTCTTTACTCAGTTTACTGATTCAGGGCTAATCTCTTCCTAAGACACCTTCACAGATGTGCTCAAAACCAATGTTTTACCAGGTCTCTGAGCACCCTTTAGCCCAATCAAGTTGACCCATAAAATTAACCATCAACCATCTCTACCTCACAGACATTCAAAGAACATTTAACACAAGTTCAGAATGCACATTCTTTAAAAGTGTACATGAACTATGATCCAGGATACATCATAGTGAGCCATAAAATAAGTGTCAATGAAGTTCAAAGGACTAGACAGCATTAGTAATTATATTCTCTGACTATATGAAATTAAGTTGTAAATCACTAAGATATCTAGAAAAGTTCTAACTTCTCAATAACACATGGATCAAGGAGGAAATCATTAATTAGAAAATATTTTGAACCAAATGCTGATAAATATACAACATATCAAAATTGGTGGCATGCAGCTAATATAGTACACAGAAGGAAATTTATACCATTAAATGCTCATATTAGAAAGAGAGAAAGGTTTACCATTAATAATCTAAATTTCTACCTTAAGGAGCCATTGTGATTACCTTAAGGTTATCATAAGATTATTTTAAGAACCTCGAAAAAGATAAAAATTAAATTTCATAGATGGAAGAAATAAGAGAAGAAATCAAAGAAATAGAAAAGAGACACAACCGAAAAATTTTGCAAAACCAGGAGTTCATTTTTTTAAAAGGTTAACAGAATTTATAAACTTTAGCAAGAGTAATGAAGATAAAAAGAGAAAAATCACAAAATTCTAGTATTAGGATTGAAAAATAGGATATTACTCCAGATCCTACAGAAATTAAAAGGATTTTAGATGCTATGAACAACTTTATATGAATGAATTTGGCTTGGTAGATAAAAGTGACAAATTCCTTAAAAACATACAACTTACCAAATATGATACCAGGTGAAATAGGAAATATAAATGCCTTAGATTCATCAGAAGAACTGAATCATGTATCAGAAACTTCCACATAAAGAAAATAGTCTGCCTAGATGGTTTTAATGGTGAATTCTCTCAAATTTAAGGAAGACATAATATCAATCATACACAATTTTTTTTTCTAAAAAATAGATGAAGCACACTTCCCTACTGGTTTTATGAGGGCACCACAACTGTGATGTCTGACAAAGACAATGCAAGAAAAGAAAATCATGAACCAATCTCTTTCATAAAAATCCTTAAGAAAATATTTGCACACCAAATTCCACAATAAAAACATAATACATAATGACCAACCAGGTATTAATTATCTAGACTATGTTACTTACTTCATGGACTCAGCTTAAATTATTGCTTAGTCTTTTACTATTTCAAATTCCCTGGTGCCTGGTCAGGTACCTCATGCAACTTTGTCATTACCAGTAATTCGTAGTGTTATTCTCTGCTCTTTTAATCCCTTTTTGGTCCATTGTGGAACATCTGTTTTTTGTATAAGGTCAAGCTCAGGGAAAAAAAAATGCTTACTAGCTTTATTTTTTTTTTCTATTCAAAATGAATAAACCTTTTAAAACATTTTTCACTCCAGGAAAATGTCTTCTTCCACCATGTAGACTGTCTACTTTATTCAATAGAAAAATTCCAGTGAGAAAACTGACAAGGCTTTCAAGCATCATAATGTATTTCAGCATTTTATTTGAGAATGAAAACATGAACATAACTTCCTACTATTCATCCCTCACATTCCTAAAATGCTGTTTAGATGATAAAACAACCCATTTTCTCCTCGAAGCTTCCTCTTGAGGCAGGCATTATTTTCATCCACACTATATGGCGGAAGAAAGTGAGGTTCAGAACAGGGTAAAGGAAGCTCACAGAGGGTTACAAAGAAGGCAAATGACATATTTGCCAAGGACCTATTGTGTATTCAGAACTGCACTAGTCTCTGTGAAAGTAAACATCAGTAAGATGCTGTGGAATCATGCTGTATTTTCTCTAAACCTTTGAATTTATTTTTCTAAAACCAATTCTCCAATTGAACCATCATTCCCTTTCTTGTTTATTGATTCTAAAATCATATGAATTTCCCCTCTGGATGACTATTACTTTATTGAAACAACCAGAACAAATCCAGATTCAGAGTAACTTGATTGTCAACAACAGAAGAAAAAACAAAAGGAAAAACATGATTGTCAGATTCAAGGAGAAAATATAGTTAATAAAAATAAATATGAACCATTTATAATCTTATAACTCAAAGAAATGCAACTTAACTAATACCAAGAACAATTTTTGAAACATAGTAGATAGTCAATAAATATTGATTAAATTAACAAATGAGTAGAACAACAGTGAGACAAAATTTTGCCTATCAAATTATAAGTATAAAATATAAAGATAGATAGATAGAAAGAAATATATAGAGAGGCAATATGACCCAGTGCTCTTAAGGATATATCGAAAATGGCATTCCTGTTTGTTGTCCTTGGCACCGTAAATTCAAATAATCATTTTAGAATGAATAAAAAGAGTACTAATGATGTCATATGCTTTAAATGAGTAGGTTTATTGTGGGTAATATATCCAAAGGTAACCATCCAAAATAAGGAGGAATTCTATCACCTCACACCTGTCAGAATGGCTATCATCAAAAGGAACACAAGTAACAGATGTTGGTGAGGATGTGGAGAAGAGGAAACCCTTGTGCACAGTTGCTGGGAATGTAAATTGGTGCAGTCACAGTGGAGAACAGTATGAAGATTTCTCAAAAAATTAATAATAGAACTACCATATCACCCAGCAATTCTATGCCTGAGTATATATCCCCCAAAGCCCCAAAACACTAATTTGAAAATATACATTCACCCCAATGTCATAGCAGCTTTATTTACAATCACCCTAACGTTCATAGCAGCATTATTTACAATAGCCAAGATATGGAAGCAACCTAAGTGTCCATCAACAGATGAATGGATAAAGAAGATGTGGTATATGTATACGATGGAATACTATTCAGCCATAAAAAAGACTGAAATTTTGTCACTTGCAACAATGTGGATGGACTTGGAGGGTATTATGCTTAGTGAAATAAGTCAGACAGAGAAAGACAAATACTGTACGATATCACTTACATGTGGAATCTAAAAAAATGAAACAGACGAGTGTATAACAAAAAAGAAACAGACTCCCAGATATAGAGAACAAACTAGTGGTTACCAGTGGGGAAAGGGAAAGGGGGAGGGGCAAGATAGGGGCAGGGCATTAAGAGGTACAAACTACTATGTACAAAATAAATAAGGTGCAAGGATATATTGTACAGCACAGGGAATACAGTCAATATTTTATAATAACTATGAATGGAGTATAACCTTTAAAAATTGTGAATCACTATGATGAACACCTGAAACTTAAATGATACTGTACATCAACTATACCTTAATAAAAAATTTAAACAAACAAACTAAAAAACAAAAACAAGCAAGCAAAAAGCTTTGAAACGGTAAAACCTATACAGATACATCATTACTATTCTTGGAATTGTATTATTCTGTTTTTATCCTTTTTGCATATGGGTAGCTAAAATAAAAATCTTAATAGTATAAAAAAATAGTTATCAATTTATAGAAAAGTGTTCAGAGTAGCATAATTTATAATAGATAAAAACTGAAAACAGTTCTTTCTCTTCACTTGGTTTCCTATCTGTAATTATCTCCCTTCTCTTTAAATTTAATTTTAAAGCTTTGCGCTCAGGTCAGCTGGAGGGGCGTCAGCCAAACGTGATCTTCATAGGTCTTGTCAGATGGTCTTTATTCCCTGCTAAGAAGGCATTGCTCTAGTTTCTTAAAGCACTGCCCACAAATCCAATTCTTGCTCTTCAGAATCAGTTACTAGCTTTCCATCTCTTTATTTTCTTTCCAAAGAAATCAATTCCGGGTGAAGAGAGTGAGAACACCCTGTCTCTTTCTCTAATCCATCCACTTTCTTACTCAGTTTTTCTAAGTTGCTAGAGCTAAATTTCACATTTCATTTTGGGTTGCCATGTCAATGAGCAAAAGTGAGTGGTTTTTTGTCCAAAGCAATGTTGTGAATTATCATGAGGGTTTATACAAAAAGAATAGTGGTGAGCAGAAGCAATGTCAATTATGAATGTTATCTATTGCTCCGTAGGACAAATTGCTTACCACTATTCGACAGAAAAGGTTTACCTGTTACACAGTGGGTGTTGTTTTCACCGGGTTTTGGTTCCAAATGAGAGATGGGTCAATCTTTATGAAGAGAAGTGTTAAGTAGATCAGACGTTTAAAAAATGGACTTCATTATTTAGGGCAGTTTTAGCTTCACAGCAAAACTGAGCAGAACGTGCAGAGAGGCCCCACTATATCCCCTGTCCCCAGATACACAAGCCTCTGCCCCTATTAACATCCCTCACCGCAGTGGTTCATGTGTTACAAGTGATGAACCTAAATGGACACATCGTTGTTACCCAGTCTTTAGTCACACTAGGGTTCACTCTTAGTGTGGTACATTCTATGGGTTTTGACAAACGTATAAGGACATGTAACTACCATTATCAGGTCCTACAGAATAGTTTCACTACCTTCAAAATCAGTATCTCGTTGAGCAAGCAATGAGAGTGGACAGAATGCAGGCTGACCATAGGGCACGCTGTCCAGTTCTGATTACTAACAGCCTTAGTGCACTGAGGACATTTTGAGGAGCATGTCTATGGAAAACAAATATCAATATATTAGGCCCATTCTCAATTATTCCTGTCACCCATTGTCCAGTATCCCTCTTTCCAATTTCCTAGTCGTTTGCCAAACTGTTAGCCAATTGCTTATGACTCAGTATGGAACTGCACCTTATGCCATTTCTCCTTTTCCAGGAAAAAAGGACAATGAGATGTGGTGTTTTATGTTTCCACCTGCGGGGGAAGATTTCTCCCCCACCACCGTCCTTTAGGGCCACCCTGAGTAGG
This sequence comes from Physeter macrocephalus, assembly GCF_002837175.3. Taxonomy (NCBI): domain Eukaryota; kingdom Metazoa; phylum Chordata; class Mammalia; order Artiodactyla; family Physeteridae; genus Physeter; species Physeter macrocephalus. The sequence goes on from NC_041220.1 coordinate 127,487,122, forward strand.
CCGTAACACCATTAACAGTTCACTTATTGCTGGTAAGAGCCATCTGGAAATCGGGCTTGTATTTTTCCCTTCTCAGTCAACTTGTCCTAGGGCATTTTCTGTGAGAACATAGATGTGGGCTGATGAGAGGTAAGTGTGTGGGGGGAGTAGGGGCAGAGGGTGGTAGGTAGTACGGCAAGAATTTGATGGTAGATTGGCTTTACTGCCCAAGTGTGGGCGAGTGGACCTAAGCTTGGTTCAGTAAGGAAGGGTGGAGGGTAAAAGATGTATGCCACCAATTCACTCAGCAATTAATGATAAAGTAGTCTTTCTTTTTTTTTTAACCAAGAAAACAATAGCTTTCCTGAGACCCCCCACCTAGTATTCTTCTGCTTTCATCTCATCGGCCAGAATTTTGCACCTGGGCCATATCAACATGCTAGAGAATCTAGGGAAGTGATTAGTTTTAAGTGGGCACATTGCCATGCTGACAAATACCAAGGTTTTATTAGAAAGAAAGAGGGAGTAATAGATGTTGGTTGGCACCAAGTAGTATTATCAAGGCTACCTCCCTGAAATAGATATAAAGAAACTGCTACAACTCTGAGATGGTAAAAATCCTCCATATCTATTTCAGTAAAAATTAAGCAGTAAAAAGTGGCAATAAAAAAATTGCAACCATTGTTTTGAAATATTGTAAAAGAGTAAACTAAAGGAAGAATTTAAAACTTGGAGCTAGGCACTAATTAGGCACTTTTTTTTCTCATCCCTTCCATCTTTCCTTCTAAAATTATAAATATTTACAGTCTCTTTTTATTGCCTAGTGCATTGTTTGTCAAACTGTGTTTGAGGCACCCTCAGCGCTTGCCACAGGGAAGCTGGACCCACAGCTAGGGCTCTGAGAGTGACTCTGCTTCACTCACAGCAGGTCTGCTATGTGCGCATTTCAGTCAGGGTACTTTGAATAATTGTTGTATGGATAAAAGAATTGGAAAACCACCAATTCAAGTCTAACTCTCTAACTGTACAGAAAAAGAAACCAAGCAAAAGTTAAGAAAATTGACCAAAGGCCCAAAGGAACATCAGAGGTGAAGCCTTGCTTTTATTTATTTTTCTTAATATTTCCACCAGTCATCTTCTAACTCATCTTTAGCAGGTTGTGAAAAAGTTATCATCGTGATTGTTATTTAAAGAGATGGGCCTTTTAAGGGGCTGGGAATAGAAATTCACCCCCTGAATTTTTGTCCAATTATTTGCCATATAATTAATATTTAGTAAAAAAATATTCTCACAACAGACTCATTACTTCAGATTGTGGTTTTGCTTACGCAAAAAGAAGTAATATGTGCCTACATTTGACCCATTTCTCCAAGAATCCCTGCACATTCAAATTAGGGTGTGTGATTTATGTATGTAACAATACGTATTGCAAAACTATAAGAGCAGACACTGTGTTAGGTGCTTGTGGCCTCTGCTCGGTGAGCTCACAAACTTCTTTTGTGCCTAAGAGGGTACAGTATCAAATACCTGGTCATCTAATCAGAAAACATTTTTCTGCGTTTTCACTAATTCTCTTCAGGATTTTGGGCTGAAGTAGTGAAGATTTTGTTATGAGGAACTATAATAATGATGGCACTGGTAGGGATATTTTCCTCTAAGAAGAAAATAATTGCATTCACTATTTTTAAATCTGCACTGGCCAAAACAATTTCTGCTTAAAACCACAATGATGAAGTTAGGTAGTATGACATTTTCAATGTCCCTACCAAAATCAGTTTATAATCTTGTTTTGAATTTGATATGTCTTATTAGGATGAAATTCTTGATGGTTTTAATTTATTTGGCTTACGATTTTAATTATATATTCATTTTTATAACAGCTTGTAACTGTTCAGAATTTTATCAGGATGGAAAGCAAGAATATATGTATCCCTTAATAACATTTGCTCTGAATTCTTTGTTTATTATTTTTAATAACTTCTTGAAAATCTTAATCAGAAAGGAGTTATAGAACAAAGAACTCCAGCCTTGACCATAATGTGAGGAACTGATTTTAGCACTCTGAAAATATGCTCAAGGATGAGACCAGCAAAAATAGGGTGGTGCTTCCATAGACTCCCTTCTCTAAAAACAACAGCTGGATGCGCCTGTTGCCACTGGTGGGGGGAGGGTAAGGATGGAAGAAACACTTTTTTTTTAGTGTTGGAAAGTTTTCAGTGAAATCATGATGTCACCAGGATATGTTTTGTCTGTGACTATAATTTGCATAAATTCCTTCCCATGGAACTATGTAACATACAAAGGAATGTTTTATGGTACATTCTATGTCTATGGTGCCAATACTTTTAAGAGTCCATGAAGGAGATACCATGTATGAAGAATTTGTTTTGTAAATTCTCTCAAAGGAAGAACTAATGAGAAAGAATAGAAACAGGGCTTGCAATTAATACAACTTCACATTGTACTCATAGAAAGACTGGGATTGTTTTGCATTCCTGATCATTGACTAATATTTTAACTTTGTACTACATACTTTTGAGAAGAGGATCCTCATTTTCTTTCGTACTTATGGCTTGAGATAGCTACTCATTTTATTATTCTGCCTCTTATAATTACCTCAGACATTTTGTCAAGTTCCCGCCTTTGAAAGATTTTAATCATCAAGCAAAATGTATTTGGGACGCAGTTTTAGAGATTTATTTTGCTATCACATTAAGGAATGTCTTGCTATAGAGCAGAGATATTCAAGTATCAAATAAAATGTCTGGAAATCACGAGCTCTTGAGTTTTTAGCATTCCACATGGGAATTTTAATTCCCAAAACACCATTTGAACGTTGTGTACATTGTTCAAGTTGGCTCATCAGTCCCCATGTAAATCAGAGGATACAAATAAAATAATGGGGAGAGGGGTGAAGGCAGGTGAAGTGGGTAAGTATTGATATGCCAGGTACATCCATCTCTAACCCCCTCAATACTTTTGCAAATTTAATATTGAAAGTATTTTCTTTTGCATATATTGGTGACCTTAATTTTTGGTAATATGACTGATAGTTATTTGAGCAAATACTCCAACTGAAAACAAGTTAAATGTTGGGTAAAATATTTTTTAAAAAATCCTTAAAAGAGTCAAATAACCAAAAACATAAGAAGACTTCTCAGGACAACGTCCAACCAAAAGCAGGAACCTGGAGCAGTAAGGCAGTGACTGAAGCTACTTTTATCCTGAAGATCTTTGCTGAATGAGGTGAACTTGACCTTCAGTTTTGAGGTCTGCACTGAGATATAAAGGGCTGAATTCAAGGTTCAGGGTCTGCCTAGAGTGAGGAGTCAGGAGCAGCCAGTCCTGGAAGTGGCAGCAGCCAAAAGCTGTATCCTCAGGATAAGAGTGAAGGGGAATTAGGCCAACCCTTTTCCTCTTTACCCCCAGAAGAATGCAAAGAAATATGCCTCAACCCTGAGCCAAGCTAGAAGGAAAAACAACTTCCTGAGAAGTTGTAACCAAATGTCAACTCTCTCATGAATCTGTAGCATTAGTTAATACTACCTGTATTATCATACACATCTTAAATTGTGAGTTTAATTTTAAATGATTCTTTAAGCATTGAAGTGATTGGTAGTATTCTCCAGTACCTGGCAGGAACTATAGTGAATACTTACTGGAGGAATCTACCTTTGTCTTAGGCTTTAAAAATTGTCATATAGGGCTTCCCTGGTGGCGCAGCGGTTGCGCGTCCGCCTGCCGATGCGGGGGAACCGGGTTCGCGCCCCGGTCTGGGAGGATCCCACGTGCCGCGGAGCGGCTGGGCCCGTGAGCCGTGG
>NC_041220.1:127490931-127602129 GCF_002837175.3 Physeter macrocephalus
GAGAGGCCACAGCAGAGGGAGGCCCGCATACCACAAAAAAAAAAAAAAAAAAAAAAAAAAAATTGTCATATAAGTTTTCAAAAAAAAAAAAAAAAAAAGCATGTTCCATAATCAAAAATAAGCATATGTGGAAAAAAATTCACATGAGCAGAACAAACGGAAAGAACAGACAACTCAAAGATATCCACCAAAAAACCACTCCTATTTTTGAAGCAAATATGAGGAAAAAAAGAGTGTTCTGAGTCTTACTCTTCTTATACTCTCTGGCAGAATATAATCATAGTATTACTCCTTTCCATCACTTTGTTTACTCATTTCTTGGTTTACAAAGATCCTCCAGTCCTGAAAGAAGAAGATTGACTAAGGGCCTCGTTATTTTCTCCTTGAGAAAAATAGCGGGACAAGAAGAGATATTGGGAGCCTTTTGAATTTATAATACAGGAATTCAACTGATTTGTGAAATAGGAACTATTAGATTGAACCATATAAAATTGCCATTTTTCCAAGGTCAACAACTATTGAATGAACATCAACAATTTCATATGGTTCAGCCTAATATATTAGTTGAGTAAGCCGTTGTTTCAAAGGGACCTTAACTACAGGGGATGAAACACTATCATTTAATTTTCTCACAAGTAAGTCCAGATGTGATCAGCCTGTGATTGTTGGAGTGACTTTCTCATTTTCAACATGTCTTTCAAGTTTGCTCTAATTTTCCCCATTTCCTAGACATTAAGCAGAGAAAAAGATGAGGCCCAGGACAGGTACCTTTCTACAAAAAGAGAGAACACAGAAGTTGAGCACATCTCATTTGCTTGAAATCCCAATGGCCTGAAATTAGTGAAACATGGCCACGCAGTTTTAAAGTTCATGTTCTCAGTAATTCTCTCATCTTCTGTTCTCCTTTCTTAAAGTTTCTATTCTGGTTAATTTTTTGTTTGGTCAGAATTCTTCGTCTAGTAATTGCCTCCAATGGAGCACACCCCTTTTATATTTTTTGAATCCTTGCATATCCACACATATCTTTTTTTTTTTTTTGACACTGGTAAATGATCAATTCTCTTCTTAACTCCTGTGTAGCACATAAGAAGTTCAATGCTAAATGTCTTTGTTTTTCCTTGCAAATAACCACTTCTTCTGTTTGGAAGCTTATTAAGATGTGTCCTTAGAATTCAGGAATTTTATCAGGATAGAAGTAGTGTTAACATGTGTCTTTTCTGATAAGCCCTTCCTGGAACTCAATGAGCCCTTCTAGTCTGAAACTTCAAGTCTTTTCTCTACTGAGAGAAATTTTTAAATGTTAGTGGTTTAATGATTTCCTTTCTGGCATTTGTTGCTTTTCCTCTTTTCTGGAACTCCTATTTTCCTGTTTTTGGTTTCCTTGCAGGATGATGGGTCCTATAGCTAGAGCCTCCTATAAACCCCTGGGAAACTGCACAGCATTTGAGAAGGTAATTATATCAAGTTGTGTTAGGCTGTGCAGGTTGTGAACGTGCCTGAGAAGCTGTTTCAAGCCAGAGTATTGAGTATGGACCTGTAGCAATCATATCATGCATTGTGTACCTCAAGATTAATGAGGTGCACTTGACCCAGGTGAGGAGGTCTCCAGCAGGTTTCCAGACAAGGCTCCACCCTGGAGCACTCTAGGCTTATGTGTATCAGGCCAGCCTTAGAAGAGGATAGGTGTGCTCTCAGTCTGATGTGAACTTGATTGACTTGGATGCTATTAACTGCAACTGTGTAGGCTTTACTAAGACCTTTGGAAGAAAGGTGATTTGAATCTTCCTCAGAGAATGTCGATCTCTCTCTTGTGTACTCTGACTCCTTTGATGTTCTACTGAATCCTTTAGACAAGCACAACTTGTTTGAGTTACCCAAGCAGTTATGGCTCTGTGCCTGATCTTTCTGTCAATGATACTACTTGTGGATATTTATCACTAGAGTAGCCGTGTTCTCCTGAATCTCTCGTCCAATTCTTGTATATTTTTTCATATTTTTTCCATATATTTGTATTTCTTCCTCTGTATTATAAGATCTCTCCTCCACTTGATCATTCAGTTTTACTGTAATTGTTCCCTCTTTAATTCACCACCATTTTTTTAAAATTAAAAAAACATGTTGTTGTTTCCTAAGTCCCAGAAAGGTTGTAGCGTTTGTTTGCGTGTGTGTGTTCATGTGCTATCATTAAGTTTTCTTATATGTTTTGTGTTTTTGTTATTATTTTATGGACCAATTGTCTTCTCTTTCCTCCAACAGTTCAGCAGTTCTTCCAATGGTATGAGCACCATTCTGGTGCATGTTCTTATTCTGGACCTTGTGCCTGTTCTTCCTCTAGCTGGCTACTGCGTCCCCTTAGGTGCATCACAATTGTTCTTCGCCTGTTCACCAGGCATAATGTTGGAGCCAGAAGTGGCAGCCGGCTGCAAATGGTGGTAAATGTGGCAGTCCTTTCTACTGGGGGCAGATGACGTATTGGACAAGGAAGAACATAGAAAGGTGTGAAGTCACTTTTCTAAAGTCATATAGTTGGTAGTAACTCATTTGGGACCAGAATTCAACTTTCTACACTTCAGATCTCACTTCAAAAAAATTAAAACCATTCTGCTTCTTTACTTTTTTTTCTCTTGGCTAACAGTCCAACTAATGTAAATAATACCCATACCTCACCCAGACAAGACTCTAAAAACTAGAACATTATAACAAAAATGATAGCCTTTTCTGGCCCTAATGACTGAAATCAACACATTCAGGGTTTAGACTTTAAAAACTAAATTAACCATACGAGAAATTCAATATAGATGATAAGCTACAATGACTTATTTCTAAAAAATTTCTACAAGTGTTAACAATCAAACTCCAGTGACAAATGACTACTACCCTTAGGAAGGGAAGGTCTTTTAAAACTCAGCAAAAGTAAAAAGTTTTATGACCACTACAGCACCATTTATTAGCAGATTGCTCACAGCAATACTAAGGTTAGTTGTGGTTGCATACAGTTAAGGAATTGTTTCTTTAGCTCAGTGTTACTTTTATGATAAATGTCTCATGCTATTCATTCACTGAATATTTTAAACAGTATTTTACTGCCCCATAATCCTTCTCCATTCAGCTGTGTTTTAAGATACTTAAAAGGAAGTGACAACACAAATCTCATTCCTGTCTTGTAGCTGAATACCCTTTCCATTCTTTTCCTTTCTGTGCATAAAATTTCTTAGGTAAATACAACTGAGAGGAAATAGGTATATCAAAGGGGCCTAACTCTGCTAGTCTGGGGACTTTTGCAAAGGAAGGTTGCTCTCTTTGAAAAAGAGTGTCTGGAAGACAAGAAGCTTTAGGCTAGGCCACTTGCTGGGTAGGACACACAGGGAACAGCCTGACAGTTTCCCATCTCCAACGGCTACCAGAAAAAAGCATTTCCTACCCAGCTGCTCTCCCTTTGTTACAGCTCTTTAAATGGTAGTGCAACTACGGTTTCAATAATGCCTATAGCTTGAAAAACATACCCATACTTCAAAACAGAAATTTTGCACCTAAGAACCTATGTTGAAAAAATATATCTTAAAGATTTCAAAGAAAAATGATAGCCAAGGCTTTGAGATATATGAGAAATTTGGATGAAGTGCTGGTTTGCCAATATTGGTTAAAGTTAACACAAATCCAAGTCCCTGACTACTACATTTTTATGCCACAGTTATCTGTATACTAAGAAGTGTCAAAAGATTTATCCAAGGTAAAGATTAATTACCAGACGGTGAATCTAAACCACCCAAAAGGGAACCCAATTTTAATGTTTATGCTACCAATCAGTTTTGTCTTATTAATTTCAAATATATTTTAAATGTTGGTGGGAGTATTAGTTTTCTAGTGCTGCTATAGCAAAATTCCAGGTGGGTGGTTTAAACAACAGATTTTTATCTTCTCTCAGTTCTGGAGGCTGGAAGTTCAAGATCTAGGTGTCAGCAGGTTTGGTTTCTCCTGAGGCCTCTCTCGTTGGCTTGCAGATGGCTACCATCTCACTGCATCCTCGCATGGTCTTTCCTCTGTAAATGCACATCCTTGTTAACTCTCTCTCTTCTCATAAGGACACCAGTCATATTGGGTTAGGGACCCACCCTCATGGGCTCATCTAACCCTAATTACCTCCTTAAAGGCTTTATCTTCAAATACAGTCATATTAGGGCTCAGGTCTTCAATATACTAATCTGGGGAGGACATAATTCAGTCTGTAAGAGTGGGCTATTTTTGCTCACTGGCCTATCAGAAGAGATAAATCTCATGTGGTGCCAAAATTTCTTCAGAGGTTATTTTTTTTTTATTTTTTTTTTTTTGGGGGGTATGCGGGCCTCCCTCTGCTGCGGCCTCTTCCGTTGCGGAGCACAGGCTCCGGACGCGCAGGCCCAGCGGCCATGGCTCACGGGCCCAGCCGCTCCGCGGCATGTGGGATCCTCCCAGACCGGGGCACGAACCCGGTTCCCCTGCATCGGCAGGCGGACGCGCAACCACTGCGCCACCAGGGAAGCCCCAGAGGTTATTTTTGTTAGTAGATATTTTACTGAGTTTTTCTGTCAAGGAAAACATGAAAGGATCTAGCCTACTGACTGGGAGATGCACGTATGCTTTTCCTCCCATCATTCTCTTTCATGTAAGTAACACTAAAAGAGATTCAGTGACGCTTGGAATTTCCATTTGTAGATTTTTGTACTTGAAATAAACCTTTCGTCATTGCCTTACCTCACAGATAATAATTTTGAATCTTGGAGATTTATTTTTGTTTGTACGTTTTGTTGGTTTAAATGCTAAATTGTATACATTACATAAAAAAATATTTTCTGGTTGTGGTGCCTGGTTTCTAAGATGGCTCCCAGTGATTTCTGCCTCCTTGTTCCGTGCTTGTGTGTAATCCTCCATATTAAATCAGGTTTGTTCCTATGTAACCAGTAAAAAGCAGTGAAAGTGATGGTGTGACTTCTGAAATTTGATCATAAAAGTCACAGCAGCTTTTGCTCCGGCCTCTTGGATTGCTTGCTCTTGGGGAAGCCAGCCACCCTGTCACCAGCCAGACATATTCAGACAAGTAATGGAGAGGCTCTTGTGAAGAAATGGGGTCCCTAGCCAACAACCAGTACCAATTACCAGCAATGACAGTCAGCCACCTTGGAAATGGAGCTTCCGGCCCCAGACAAGTTTTGGGAAGACTGCTGTTCCAGCTGACATCTGACTGCAATTGATAGCCCTCCAAGCAAATCCCCTCAGCCAAGCTCTTACAAATTCCTGACCCACAGAATCTGTGAGTGTAATAGATGGTTGCTTGTTGCCATTAAGTTTGGGGTAATTTTCTGCATAACATTAGATAACTGAAACAGGTTGAATGTTGTAAATATAGTTGAACTTCATGATTTTTTAAAGTTATGATCATTACTTTATTAATTTAAAATTTATTAAATGTTATTTCTCTGCTTTAAGGGCATTGAGTTTATTATACCCTGAGTATTTCCCCTGCATTTTAATTCTCAGTATGTCTGAAAATATTCTTTCCTCCCCTTTCTTTTCCCTTTTGTCACTTTCTTTCTCTCCTTCCTTTTTCTTTGTTCTCTTTCCTTCCTTCACTAATTCTTTTCTTTGTTCTACAAATATTGATTTAACATCTATGATGATTAAGAATGAGCACAAATTTACTGCAATTCCTCCCGTCAAGAGATAGAGTCTATTTCCCCACCTCCTTCAATCTCGGCTGGCCTTAAGTCTTGCACTGACAGATAGAATGTTGTGGAAATGACATGCCAGTTCTGATTCTAGGCATTGAGAGGCCTTGCAGCTTCTGTTTTTGCTCTCTTGCTGCTTTGAGGTCACCATGTGAGGAAGCCTAGGCTAGCCTTTTGGAGAATAAAGTTGGGAGATGGGTCATCCCTGCTCAGACCCCTAGACCAACCAGCCCCAGACAACCCACAACTGACTGTAGCTTTGAGTGACCTCATTAATTAGCCAAAAAAGACTTAAAAAATAACTTTCCAGCTGAGCTCACTGAATTATGAGCAAATAGAATTGTTGATTATTTTAAACTCACCATGTTTTGGGATGATTTGCTCTGCAGTAATAGAAAAATAATACTCATGGAAGTCATTGCTGGTATTCAATCCCAACATCCATAATTTCTTCTTCCCGAGTAAAAGAATTTCAATTTTTTTCTGGGCACTGCCTGCTATCTAGAATAGAAGGTCCTGCAAAAACTGCCAGAAGCCATAGCATTAGGGGAAAGAACAGGGAAGATTCAGTATGTTATGGTGGTTGCCTTGAAGCATTTAGCAAAGTGCTACAGAAAGGAACTCAAGTTAGAGTAATCACTCAACAAGCAGAAACAGAGGACATGTGATTTTGCAGGGGGGGAGGCAATTATCTGACTCTGCTTGATGTCTAAATTGCCCAAGTGTCCTGTAATGTGAAATCTTGTTGGGTCAAAAAATTCAACTGTTTTTGTACCCCAAATTGAAGCAGTTATAAGGAGCGAGTGTAAAACTATGGAGATAAATGTAAGCTGTAAACAATCTACTGGCAGAGATGAAATTAACTGTACTGCCTTTCCAGGCAAAACCATTATTTCAGAAAGCCTCGAATCAGTAGTGGTTATGTGGAACAGCTGGGAGAATGAGAGGACACAGTCCATTAAGTGAAAGACAAGAGGCTTTGTGTTTTAATTCCACTTCCAGAAAGACACTTGGCTGTGGTTATTCAAACATGGAACTGAGTTGAAGCCAATTTAAAAGAAGTGTACTGAATTTTAGAGAGAATTACGGTGCCAAACAAAACCAACCAAACAAAAACAACAAACAAGCCTGGAGCCTGGCTGAGAGTAGCTGGACTCCAAGCGTAGAGCTGCAGGAAGGAGGTTTAAGAGGTGAACAGCCTCCAGACCCCCAGCTTCACCCAATCCACACCTCAGTGTGGACAAGCAAGAATCTTCCTCAGGGCAGAGCCACTGGTCTCAAGAACAATTAATAAAGGAGAGAGTATTCGTTTTCAATGGTGTATAACAAATTGTTGCAAACATAGTGACTTAAAGCAACATACATGTATTACTCACAGTTTCTATGAATCAGGGGACCAGGTGTGACTTAGCTGATCCATGGCTCAGAGTCTCCAAAGGTGTAGGCTGGACTGTGTCATCTGGAGACTTGACTTGGGGACAATCTGCTTCTCAGCTCCCTCAGATTGCTGGCAGAATTCATTTCTCTGTGGCCGCAAGACGGATGGTTTCAGTTTACTGCTGAAGCCAGTCCTCACTTCCTAGAGGCTGCTCATGATTCCTTGACATGTGGGCTTCTCCAAGTGGCCATTTATTTCATGACAGCTTGCAGTGGAGAGAGAGAGAATAGAGAGAACAAGTCAGTCTGCTAGCAAGAGGCAGTCATATATAATGTAATGTAATTACAGGAATGACATCCCATCACATTTGCCATATTCTTTTGGTTCGAATCAAGTTGCAGGTCCTACCCACACTCAAGGGATGAGGATGATACAAGGGTGTTACCACCCAGACGTGGGATCATGGAGGCCACGTTGAAGCTTATTTGCCGTAGAGAAACTGTCCAGAGAAAGTAACCAGGGCTTCTAGATGGGCTAACTAAGGAGTTTACTCTACCATTAGCAGTTGGAGTCTTTGCTTTCCTGCTTAGCAAAATTTGATAATTGTTATGGATCAGAAACTATTGCACCTACTACTTTATTGAATTTAGACAGTGTCTTTACTAAGATTATTTTGTTCTTTCTCCAGTGTTTTGTAGTGGGTATAATTGGAGACAGATACCTTTATAAATCATCAAAACACAAGAAGCACTTTAGGACTGGAGATCTCCGAACTGGAGCTGAATGCAGTCACTGGATAGACTTCAGGGTTGTTTCTTGGGCATGGAAGGGGTGTGTTCCATGGATGGGAAGAATATAAATATCTGTCTGGGTAGCCAAAGAGGCAGGTTTTGTCAAAGAATATTAGTTCTATGCCATCAGATCCATTCTCATCACTCTTTCCTCTCAATTTTTTAGCTGGGCCCATAGAATTTGTCATGAAGACAATGAGTAGTCAATACAAGATATTAATCAGGGTTGCTCTACGTCCTGCAAACACAGGGCTGTACTGCAAAACAAAAAGTTTTGTTTCAAACGTCTCCCCCTGCATTCGTGTGTATGAAAAGCCTGTTTACAATTATCCAAGCCTAATATCTAGCCCTAGCTAAAAATAATCTCGAATATTTTTCCATGTCTTTGATATACTATGTGTTATCCAGAAATGCAACAACTGTGTAAACTGAGAAATGACTGCAGTTTGTTGTGTTTAGAACTTTACCAAGAGTAGATTATCATTTCAGAAAATCACATCACTGACATTGGGGCCCCTTTTGCGTTAAGGTTGCCAGCACTGCTTCAGTGGGTACTTCTACCTGATGCATTCATACTATTCTAAGCGCAGAAACAAGCATTTGACTGTTTCATCATGTCTTCTAGTGTAGCCATAATCATACTGACATCTATAATATGGACTATTCTTCACATTACAGATTGCATTGAAATTATTTATGAAGATAGATTAGAAGATTATATTATCTAGGAAGTTCACTTCAGGATAGAAAAGGTATTATAAAGTGTTTGTTATAAAAAGGGAATATTAGGCCTGACAGAGTTGAACTGCCTTAAGTAAAATGACAGCCCAAATGCTTGTGGTATTTATCTCCACGGGCATGTGGAACAAGATCATCTTTTGGAAAAAACAAAGGCAGAATCCCTGTAAAAACAAAAGTAGCAACATAGCTCTAGCGCACACTTTGTGTTGGGTACTCTGCTTTACACACATTGTCTCAAGTAACCCTTACCCCAACTTGTTAGAAGGTATGTGGCACTGAGCTACTAATCAAAAGACTCAGGTCTAAGTCCTGGTTCTGCCACTTACTGTCTATCACTTAGGGAAGTAATTTCTTTTCTAAGCCTAATTTTTTGTTGTTGATAAAATGGAGGAAAATAGTAAATGTAACTCGAATGGAGGAAAACAATAAATTGATTGATGTGAGGATTAAATGAGATGCCACTTTGAAGATGGCATATCTTGTGGGGTTTTTTAGATATTATATTTTAGATATTTAAGATAAATTGAAAGGTACCATATAACATACCTAGATATATCTACTATTGTCCAACAAACCCTTATTTCTCAAAGTGCTATTTGAAATCTCTGGACTTGAAAATGAATATTTAAAAATTTCACAGAGTTTCTAAAAATTTGCAATGAATGATATTTAAGAAAATTGGAAAAGATTGTAATTATCTTATTACTTTAATATTGAGATATTATTGCTAGTAAGAAATAAATCTATTGGCTACTATCTTTGGGGGGAAATGAAATAATATATTAAGAATACACTTGGGGCTTCCCTGGTGGCGCAGTGGTTGAGAATCTGCCTGCTAATGCAGGGGACACGGGTTCGAGCCCTGGTCTGGGAAGATCCCACATGCCGCGGAGCAATTGGGCCCGTGAGCCACAACTACTGAGCCTGCACGTCTGGAGCCTGTGCTCCGCAACGGGAGAGGTCGCGATAGTGAGAGGCCCGCGCACCGCGATGAAGAGTGGCCCCCGCTTGCCACAACTAGAGAAAGCCCTCGCACAGAAACGAAGACCCAACACAGCCAAAAATAAATAAATTAATAAATTTTTAAAAAAAGTACACTTGGATTAAACAACTTATTTATGAATAACTTACAGGTTACAGTTGATTACACAATGGAAATTTAAAAATAACTTTGAACTGAATGATCATGAAAATACCACATGTTGAAATTTATGGGAATAGCTAAAGCAGTGATTAGAGGGAAGTGTGAAGCTTTAGATTCCTCTAAAGAGCAAGGTTTAAAACAATTAGTTAAGCTTTCACTTCAAGAAGCTGGAAAAAGAAGAATAAACCAAAGATAGATGTAGATAGATGAAGTTAGATATATATAGAAGATATTAATAAGAGTAAAAGCAGAAACCAATGATGTAGAATACAGATATGCAATAAGAAAATCAACAAAGTCAAGTGCTTGTTTTTTGAAAAGATTTATAAAATTGATAAATCCAAAGCAAAGGTGACCAAGAAAATAAGAGGAAAAAAACCTCTAGAATTTACCAAAAAAATTAGTGTAATAATGACATTATTCCAAATCCTAAAGACATAGGTAATATGAGGCTATTATGAGCAACTTTATGTTACTGCCCAGCAACTGACATAACATTTGAAAATTTCTTTGAGAAATATTTACTAAAACTGACCCAAGAATAAACATAAAATCTAAGTAGATGTATATGTATTATAGAAATCAAATCCATAATTTAAAACTTTCCTACAATAAAACCCTCTAGGCACAAGTGGCTTCACAGGTTAATTCTAATATACATTTACAGAAAAAACAATAACCTCATTTAAACTTGTTGAAAGAAAAAAAGAGAGGGAATATTTCTAGTTCATTTAATTAGGCCAGTATAAACCCAATACCAAAATCAGGCAAGGATATTACAAAAAGGGAAAAATGCATACCAATACCCCTCATAGACACACATAGAAAAAAGTTAAATAAGATATTAATAAATCAGGTCCAATTATATTAAAAGAGCAGAAGTACATCATGATGAAGTTGGTTTTATCCAGTGGTATGATGCTAAATACTTAACGACTAGCTTTCCAAATTCAAAAAAAGAATATATGGTTATATGGAGATAAATACACACACACACACACACACAAGTTCATTATAAATTTACTGATATAAAGGATATTTACTACATGATCTACAAATCATAATAAAATATATATTACTTTTTATTGTAAATTCCATATAGCTAATTAGTCTCATTGACTTTTTTGACTTTTACTGAACTACATATGTACATAAACTATGGTTGCAATTGATGAGTAAATGCAGTTTCAATATGAGTGTTGGTTAATACTTTAGTTTATGTAATGAGTAAGACAAAAGTGAAACAACAAAGAAGTGTAGTAGGACTTCACTCATTCATAAATAATATGAGCAACTTCTTTGCTGAATCAGTTGATGGTTTTCAAATACTGGAAGTTAGTTTAATAGGTTTTGTCTTATTCACAATATAGTAAAGATAGGCTACAAACAAACACACTTTTAAGTTAAATCAGCATTATTAGCTTTTTCTCCCTCACTTTTGTTAAGAATAGACGATCAATAAAACAATAAATCAAGCTTTGATTTGTAGCATTTGCTAATTTTCATGGTATAAATACTCCCAGCATGAGAGTTTAAGCTATCATTGTGATAGATCACTGAACCAGAACAGGAAAGCAGACTATTACATAGTATTTCCATCATACAGATAAAATCGATTATGAATAACCTCAAGAGCATAGGTAATAGTAAAATGTAATAAAGTAATTAGGAAGTGATGAGCTTTGAGTATTTAGTTCTTATGCTTTTAATATATTCTCTTTATAAGTTTATATAATTTAATAGTTAACAATGTCCATATTTTAAAACTGGTTAGTAGAATTCCTGAAAATTGAACAATCGGCCCTTAATGGTTGTAAGGGCCCTTACTGGCCCTTACATGCTGACTCTAGCGCAACACTGGTTTTATCCTACGAATGCAAGACTAATATTAAAAAAATGAGCACTGTAATACACAGCATTAATAGAATAAAGAAGAAAAGTTATATAGTCTTCAATAATTAGTAAAAACATTTGATACAATTCAATACTCATTGATAATAAAACCTCTCAGCTATCCAATATTTGAAAGTAGCTTTGTCAATTTGATAAAAGGTATCTACAAAACCCCTACATGATAACATCATAGTCAGTGATGAAAATGGTGATGAGATATGGATAAGACATGGGTAAGTTTGCAATAATACTAACTGACCAGGCCAATATGGCATAAGGGCAGAACAAAGAGTTAGTTGATGGCAGTCATACAAAAATCTAAAGTTACAGCAACACTTAGGAAGTCTCAAGCTTCATAAAATTAAAATTTATGTGAAAGGCATGGACTTAGAAGTCCTATGGGGTAGCACTAGAAACTTCCTTATAAAACAAGATGCTGCTTAAGGTCTAGAGGCTCAGATGTGAATCACCTCAGACTGTGTAGTCAACTTTCTGCTCCAACCAAGTAGCAACAGGTTGGCATATCAGATTCTGTAACATCAGCTAGTCTGAGATGGTATTACTTTTCTTTTGAGTCTGGTAGAATTACTGCATTGTTAGGAAGGTAACTCCAGGAAATTGTGAAAAGCAAAAGTTAGCAAGAAGAATTAAAATGATGCAAAAGAAAATGAAATCCATAACATTAATAAATTTGTAATTTCTATGTAATAATACTTTTGGTTTTTTTCTTCTAATTATAGTGTTTAAAGCATTTTAATAGAAAATGGATATGCTGGATTTAAAGTTTTAAATGGAGGTTTTGAAGGAGTTTACCAAGTAGTTTTGCAGACAATGGGGAAATTTAATTTGTTAAATCCATGAATTTTTATTTGTTAATTGCATACATATCATGGCTATTTAGAGGAATGTTACTCATTTAATGTTAAACAAATGTAATGTTTAAGTAATAAAATAAATGTATTATGCATTAAATGAGAAAGGTGGTGGTAAATGACCATATCAATGCACAGAAATTCATTCAGACATTAGACAATTCCATTGAGAATATGGACAAATGTTTAAATTCAAGGATGCTCATCCAGAATTATTCATAATAGAAAATATTATCTAAAGATCTAATTGAGGACTCTGGTTAAGCAGATTATCACATGGTCATTAGATATGAATAAAATAATTTACAGAAATGATATACAAAATATTCAGCATAAAGAACTGTGTGAAAAGAACAGAGGAGCAAATTGTGTGTATAATATTTAAATTTTTATTATACGCAGATGTTCAAACAAATTTTTATTTCTCAGTTTAAAGACCAGCATCCTTTGTAAGAATCTGTCAACTCAGAGAATAGACTATAAAGATCTAATAACACGAAGTTTTCTATTTGTAATTTTGAAAAGCCTATATTCATGACAGAAGTCTGAAAATAACTGAGAAGTGCGAAATTCATTTATTAAAAATTTTTTTAACTTGAAAATATTTGTTTATGGTACAAACTCCCCCAAAGTAAAATTTCTTATATGTTACGTATGTGTGCATAAACCTATATATGTACACTATACATATATACTGTAGTATATACTATATACAGTATATATATATAGTGCATATGCATAGTATGCAAGCACATAAATAATGAAAGATCATATGAAAAATATTAATGGAAATTATTTTGGATTTTGGGAATAAATATGGTTGAAATATTTTTGTTTATGCCTTTTAATTTTTCTTCAGTGTGAATTTTTCTTTTGTAATTTAAAAAGAAAAATATGGTTTATTAAAATCAATCAAAGCAAAAAAGTTATGATTTTTTTGCAATTTTATTTAGGTATAGAAATCTACTGAAGTATAGAAAAACACTGGGAAAGAATCTTAAAAATCCAATAATAAAGGATTTAATAAATTTTGATAAAACTTTGTTAAACTTTGTGCTATTATTAAAATGATAATTAAAATGCTAATGATATACTTTTAAGTAAAAATGGTGAATTCACCATTAATATTTCATTTTAATTTTATAAAAATTATGTTTTCATTACCTTTAATTGTGTGTATTATCCAGAATGTGCATGAATATAATACTTATAGTGATTTTTAGTGTTTTGAAGATCTATTTTAGAACTATGACTTTGTATTAACCTCAAGTATTTTTCTTATTTTCTCTGAAAAAGAGTCAGCTTCCTACTTACTTCAGATTCTCCAGCAGGCGTTCAAAATGTACTTGGCTTTTCACATATGTACAATTCTATTAACATAGTGTTCATTTATATCACTATGCATTGAATAGAAAGATAAGACAGAATCACCTAGATCTTGGGAAATGTACTAATACTCAATTATATATTATTTGATTGTCAGGTCTGTTAGGCAAAATGATAAATATTTCACTGAGGATTATCATGGTACATGCCTCACCCTTGGATAGGAATTTAGGGGACTTTTGAACTGAGGGAAGGACAAACTTACTTTGGGGTATGAAGGTTTAAACTCTAAGGCATGTGGGTCACCTACATCTCTAGGGTTCAGTATCCTGAACTATAAATTGAGAGGGCCTATATCAAATAATCTATAACATCTCTATCTCCTCAAACTCTCCAAGACTTTACTACATAGATTGACAGCTAAATGGATAAAAACATAGGAAAACATCATTTGTACAATAATTATATATTTCTATTATTAGCTCTGTCTTCATCAATAGGCAGGTATAAATATGACCAAGAAGTTGAAAATAGCCTTACCATATTGAACATGCCATTCCAATTACATTTTTTCTTGTATAAATTTATTTATTTTATTTTATTTACTTTATTTTTGGCTGCGTTGGGTCTTCGTTGTTGCATGCAAGCTTTTCTCTTGTTGTGGCAAGCGGGGGCTACTCTTCACTGAGGTGCGCAGGCTTCTCATTGTGGTGGCTTCTCTTGTTGGGCGCACGGGCTCTAGGTGCGTGGGCTTCAGTAGTTGTGGCATGTGGGCTCAGTAGTTGCGGCTCGCAGGCTGCAGAGCGCAGGCTCAGCAGTTGTGGCACACAGGCTTAGTTGCTCCACCACATGTGGGATCTTCCCGGACCAGGGCTCGAACCCGTGTCTCCTGCCTTGGCAGGCAGATTCTTAACCACTGTGCCACCAGGGAAGCCCCATCCAATTACATTTTTAATATGATTTTTCTCTTTTTCTTTTCCTTTCTCCCTCCCTCCCTCCCTCCCTCTCTTCCTCCCTCCCTCCCGTCCTCCCTCCCTCCCTCCCTTCCTCCCTTCCTTCCTTCCTTCCTTCCTTCCTTTCGTTCTTCCCATCCTACCATCTTTACTTTGGATTACCTTGTGGTTGTCATTCATTAGTCCATTAGTTAGGTAGTACATAATAAGATGTTAAGTTTTCTGTACAAAGAATATTTGTATAGACTTTAGAAAATATTCTTAATAAAATATATGTTGCATGTATTTATTTCCAGACTGACACTTCTCCTATGAATACAGAATTTTACAAGTTAAAATTATGTATGCATGATTTGAATATCTGTACTCTTGTTCATTGTACTATTGTACTGGTATATTATCACAGCCCTTTCTCTGACATGACAAGATTCAATAGGTACATATTTTCTTTTAGTTAGTTTTTTTTTTTTTAAACCACTGAATAACAATCACTTTGAAAATCTGGTCTGTCTTGAGTGATCACTCACTGGCCAACAAAGGCTCTACTGCTTTAGTTCTGATTTATGTGTTAGAGAGATTCTGAGGCTTTCCATTTTATTTATTTAAACTCACCTGAAGTATTTCAGCCTTAGGAATTGGTTTTACTTTCCAAAAACTAGTTGAATTGTAAACACTTTAAGAAGGTCTAGGAGAGAAAATAAGACCATTAAAAGTGATGCCTTCCTGCCCTCTGCCCCCATAATCATGTCCTTCCAGCCACAATAAACTAACCTTTTCTAAAGCTGCTCCTAACAACTGGCTTGTAATTACATATTATGGGTCATTTCGCTAGTTGAATGTCAATTCCCCCATCTAGACTGTTTCAGCAGCAGTGTATAGCCTGCACCTAGCACAACTGTTGTCACACAGGAGGAAATCAAATACTATTTGTTAAACCAATGAAAGAAAACATGAAAATATTTAGACAAGATTCTTTTTTGAAGAAATGGGAAAGGGTATGGTTATAACAACTGGAAGAGACTGAAAGAAGTCATTGTAGTAATTTTAAAGTAAATTAATAGTAAAAGTTATTAGATACTTGATATATTTTTGGCTAACTTTTGGGGTGCTATAATTTGTTTTATTTAATTCTAACAAAGGCTTTTCAATGTTCACTTTTACTGTTTCCACTTTAAAGAATAAGAACTAAAGCTAAGGGAGTTGGACAGCTTGCCTGAAGTCACGGAGCCAGGAGGAATTTGAATGTTTGACTACAGAAGTGTTAAGGACTACATTGCATCTCCTAAAATTCATAGGTTGAAGCCTAATCCGCAGTGAGACTGTATTTGGAGATAGAGGCTTTAGGAGGTAATTTCGGTTGAATAAGGTCACAAGGGTGAGACCCTGATCTGATAAGACTGGTGTTATTAAAAGAAGAGGAAGAGACATCAGAGTTCTCTCTCTCTCCTCTCTCTCTCTCTCTCCCTCTCTCTCTCTCTCTCTCACACACACACACACACACACACACACACACACACACGCACACATGAGAGGCCATGTGAGGATACAGCAAGAAGTTAGTCATCTACAAGCCAAGAAAAGAGGTTTCACCAGAAACCAACACTGACAGCACCTTGATCTTGGACTTCTAGCCTCCAGGGCTTTGAGAAAATAAATTTCTGTTGTTTAAGCCACCAGTCTGTGGTATTTTGTATGGCAGCTTGAGCAGGTTAATACAAGTGGAGAGAGAGAAAGTGGGTGTGGGGGGGGAGAAGAAAGAAATAAAGGAGAGAAAGAGAAAGAAGAATAGAATTTAAGCTAACAGCAAGAAATAAGTTCTTTATATGAATTTGGAGACAGAAAATTGTGGAATCTCTTCCTTTGGACAATTTTAAGAATAGGCTAGGCTATTATTTATCTTGTATGGTTTAGATTTTCTTCTTCTTGGAGAGAGTGGCATGAATTAGATCATCCATTAAGATAAATGCTGGTCTATGTTTCCAGAGACTCAAAATTTTTTTAAAAAATGGTACTAATGAGAATCAGACGTCAATCTTGGAGGAAAGACACTTTATTTTTCTACTTTTTTTTCTCCCACTCTTTGTCTCCCATCCTCTCTGTTCCTCACCTTTCTAAAACCCTGTCTTGGTGATGAAATTCTGCCACAGCAAAACTAGCAAGAAGTTTTGCTGAATAAAAAACATTTCATGAGAATAAAAAAAGTTTGTAATGAGGGAGAAAAGAACTAAGATAACTCAAATGTGGGCAATGTAAAAGGAAATGATAATGATCGAATTCTCCAGCCCTTGGACTTGGAAGAATTGTTCTGAGTGCCTTTGGAGCTCCCAAAACTCTTAGGAATATGTGGCCACTGGAGCTTTACAATGGATTAATTATTATCTTAGTTGAGGAGTGGGGGTGTTTAGAGGATTAAGCTTCTTCCAGCCCCGCTTGGGTATTTCCCTTATTAATCAGAAAACTAACTTGGGCATAGTGGAAAAAATGGTTTTAGCAATATGGTGGACTTGGCTCCCTGGCCATAGGCAGAAAGGAGGCATCTAAACAAAGCCATATATACCTAGCAGTTGTCTCTCAGGTTTTCGCTAGGCTACCTTAGACCAAAGTTCATCTGATGCTTCAAGTCCCTTATAAAGGCCACAATAAGTAGCATAATCATTCATTCATTGATTATTGTACTTATGTGCTCATTTAAGAAATATATTTTTGCATACCTACTGTACCTACTATGCATTAGACATGTACTGGACTGTGGGAATACAGAGATTAATTAACAAGAAGATAGAGGCTCTGCCATCGTGCAGCTTCCTTTCTTGTAGGGAAAAGAGAAAGAGAAAAGCAAACACATTCAAGTCTAAATGATTACAGATTAGAAAGAAGAAAAGGGGGTATTACATAGAAGATAATGCCAAGAGTTTTCTCAAGTAAGGTAGGATAGAGTTTTGAGAAAACATCTTAGAAAAGCCAAATACTTCAACATTCTAGGAAGTCTAGACATCAGGTTGGTGGACACATTGTATGAATCACAGCTAAATATAAGTAGTCATTTAAACAACTACTCTACCACCACATTCTTTCAGATAACACCTGAAAAATTTTGCCTTGCAAATCAAGCATTTTGGTCATTTGATCTGTGATAAATTTTGCTCATCTGGAAAAAGGTGGGTTTGGTAAACTCTTACTAGATATGTAGAGCATGGTACCAAAATAATCCAAGGATTGCCATTGTCTTCCATGTTTGAGATCCTCACTTCATCCCACCACGTATCAACTCAGCCATTTTCATATTTTAGGGTCTTCCATTAGCAGTAGCAGAATTCAATGACTATTTTCAATATTTGGGCACTGTATTAGAATAGGCCAGGATTTGTTATGATAACAAAACAACCCCCCAAATCTCAGAGACTTAACATAACAAAGTTTCATGTCTCACTTAAGTCACCTCCAATTCAAGCCATTGGTCATTATCCTTTAAGTAGTGACTCTAGCATCCATCTTCTTCCTTGTGGTGATGTCACTAGTTTAATTAGTGGTCCCAAAGTTTCCCAAAGAAGGATAAGAAAGAACATGCAAAAAGACACATGCACCCCAATGTTCACTGCAGCAGTATTTACAATAGCCAGGTCATGGAAGCAACCTAAATACCCATCGACAGATGAATGAATAAAGAAGATGTGGTATATGTATACAATGGAATATTACTCAGCCATAAAAAGGAATGAAATTGGGTCATTTGTAGAGACATGAATGGATCTAGAGACTGTCATACAGAGTGAAGTAAGTCAGAAAGAGAAAAACAAATATCGTATATTAACGCATATATGTGGTAAAGATGAACCAGTTTGCAGGGTAGAAATAAAGACACAGATGTAGAGAACAAACGTATGGACACCAAGGGGGGAAAGTGGCGGGGGGCTGGTGGTGGGATGAACTGGGAGATTGGGATTGACATATATACACTAATATGTATAAAATAGATAACTAATAAGAACCTGCTGTATAAAAAAATAAAATTCAAAAATTCAAAAAAAACAAAAAAGAAAGAACATGAATGGAGTTTTATGACCAGGACAGAAAGAGATGTACATCTTTTCTGTTCATGTACCATTGGCCAGAACTGTAATACAGCCCTGATACACCTGGAAAGGAAGCTCAGAAATGTAGCCTTCCCATGTTCCCTGGAGGAGAAATGGAATCAGTGTGTATTTAGTCAGCCTCTACTACAGTTCCCCCTGCAGATCATCAAATAACCATTTCACTTTCCCTCCCATACCTAGAAGGCATATTGACCCTTTTGTAAAGAGGGACAACTCAAAGTACTATCCAGTTACTAAATCCAACAGAAAGTTTCAGGTGTATTAGTCAGGATTCTCCAGAGAAACAGAGTTGTGCATATATTTCTAGAGAGAGATTTATTTTAAGGATTGGCTCACATGATTGTGGAGGTCTGGTGAGTCTAAAATCTGATGGGGAAGTCCAGGAGGCTGGAGACTCAAGGAAGAGTTCAGTTTGAGTCCAAAAGCTGTCTGCTGGCAAAATTCCTTCTTGCTTAGGGGAGGTCAATTTTTGTTCTATTAAGGCCTTCAACTGCTTGGATGAGATTGATCCATATTATGAAGGTAATCTGTTTTCTTCCAAATCCACAGATTTAAATGTTCATCTCATTTAAAGAACACCTTCACAGAAACATTCAGAAAAATTTTTAAATCAAATACCTGGGTACTGTTGCCTAGCCAAGTTGACACGTGAAATTAAGTATCATTTCAAGCAGTAAATTATTCTGTTATTGGGTTGAGAGATGCTGTCTTTCAATGCAGTCACCTAGAAATTAAGAGACAAGCTATTAAGCTCATTTCTTTGCTTTTTTTGGCCTCTAAGCATCTCTCTTTCAACTTAAGGACAGCTACTTCAGCCTATCTGGAAACAAAATAGTTAGAGGAGAGCATACCCTTAATCTCATCTTTTCCTTGGTTCACTTCATTCATTTGAGAAGTTTTTTACTGGACCATTGTTGCATATAACCTCCGTAAAATCCACTTCCCATCCCTTTGAGTTTAGAAGCAGCTAGATTTTCCAAACGCGCAGTGTCCCAAGCCCTTTTCCCTAAGACAATCATTTGCAAACTAGACAATTCTTTTCTAAACTCATCCTTTTCCTGTAATAACTTGTTAAACACAGCCAATAATGGTCAAAACACGCTAATATGGTATTTTCCAGGCTTTCCCCCAGAGCTTTTCACTCAGCAGGCACATGGTCTGCCTCTCAAGTTATTGCACGAGACAGCTTATCCAAATATTTTGCCACTGTGCAGCACAGATTGTCAACTGTTAAGCCTCTTGTATCAGCTCCTCTGCTTATTTCACCTGTGTGCTAAGTCAATGCCCCCCTGTATTTTAGGTTTGTTATGTCAGCACTCTACTTCAGGTATCAATTTTTGGAATAGACATGATAGAATAGGCCGAGCTGCAATAACAAACAAATCCCCCAATCTTGGTAGCTTAATACAATAAAGGTTTACTGCTTGCTCATTTCACAGTTTGAAGTGGCTCAGGAAGTTCTCTTTGGCAGCTCTCCTCTAAGCAGTGACTCCAGGCTTCCTCTATCTTGAAGTGTTGCCATCTTAAACATACAGCTTTCAAGGTTGCCACAGGGTGGGAAGACAGAGTGCAACAGAGAGAGAGAGAGGGAGAGGGAGAGGGAGAGGGAGAGGGAGAGGGAGAGGGACAGGAGAGAGAATAGAATTATCTCTAATTTTTAAGTCTCTTCTGAAGTTTTACATGGAAGGTGTGTGCTAAGTGCCCAAATACTTTAAAGAAAGTGATGGACACATCCCCACCAGACCAATGATGGGGTAATCTGGTCGCTTGGCTATCCATCTCCATCATGCACTGTCAGTCTGAATGACAAAAATTTAGAGATCCTTGACAAGATTATACGAAGAGATTTGTGGGAAGAGGACCCTGTGATGGAGCGGAGTGGGCACGCTTTTCATCCCATCCTTCAAGCCAAGGAATATCCTCACAGGAGAATTCCTTGGAAAGATCTGGGGACACTGGCATTTCACTTCCTGACTGCCTGCTCGCTGAGCTGCAAATGCACGTGGGCTTGCTGTGGAGCAGGGCCGTGGAGTAGTTGGCTTTCTTCTTGTGGGATACCGAGGCAGATATTGACCTCTGCCTGGAAATGTCACAGATGGCAGGATGACTGCAGCTCACGACAGCAGAGTGAGGAGAGAGGGAGCTGTGGGACCATCAGCCTGCAGGTTTCTAGTCTGGCAAGTTTAGGATGCATGAATTGTCCTGGGACCACACGGAGGCTAGAAGACAGGGCTCATGTTGAGAAAGTGACAGTTGCCAAAGGAGTCAGGGAAAGGCATAGTACTGAGGGCCGCTTAGAAGGGAACATGAAGAAGACTCAACCAAAGCATCCCACGTGCACGCGAGGGAGCAGACCAACGGCTAGAAGCCTGGCATGGCAAAGGGCGCCGGAGCGTCAGAGGCGCTCGAGGCCCCGTTGGCCAAGTAAAGGCCCCTTGCCCCCTTCACCTCTCACCCTTTCCTCTGCTCTCTCTGGCCTCCAGAAGGTCCAGAAGTGGCCCCGTGAGGTTGGAGGCGGTGGAGCAGGGGCTGGGAAGGGCACGCGTGCTGCTCTGCTGATGCCCATAACTGTCTCGTGGAATCACTGCTCAGGCTGCAGCTGGGACCGAGGAGACAATGGATGTTTTGATTTATATCAGGCAGGAGTACTTCCTATAGGAAAATGAGGCTCTGCCAATATTTGAAACTGACTGGATAAGCTGTGGGTTTTCCTTGACGTGGTGTCCAGGAGTATTATTAGACGATCCAGGAAAGCATATTTGAAGGCAGAAGTGAAAAAACAAATTCATTTGTGGCCACTTCAAATTATTTTTAAAAATAATTGAAAATGCAATCATCAATAAAATGATTACATTTTCGATTATTCTATGGTGAAGTAAAGATATATTTGACATATAAATCAATGAAAGGTGTGAAGGAAACGGAATCTTCTGTAAACTCTCCCTCACGAAATTATTCAAAATTTCTTCTCTCGAAATGAATTAAATGAAGAAAAAGAACGTAAATTGTAGAAAGTAAACTTTTCATGAGTGTAGTTTCACTGTTGTCTTAATTATGTCAATGATTGCAGTGATAAAGACAGGAATTTTTCAAACAGCAGACTCTTCTGAGCATCTCTTTTACATATAAAGACAGGCATTTTTAGGAGGCAAATCCATTCTTCCAGGCTGGTAGATCTTCCTTTAAAACACTTTCCTAAAGCCTCTAATGTGATCTGAAACAGAGGAGAACTCAAAGCTTAACATTTCTCAGCAAGTTTCAGAGAGATCACTTAGGACTCCCCATCAGAAATGCCCTTGACATAATGTCTCTCAGTCGGCTGCATCCCCTCAAAATCACAGTGGGGTACTTTTTGGAATTATATTAATTTGCAGGCTAATTTGAACAGAAATGGCAGCTTTACGACATAGGTATTCTGACTCAGGAACATAATATGTGCCTCCATTTAATCGGCAAAGCCAGACCGACATGGTTTAAGAAATGTCTCTGATGTTTCACCCTTAAATATCATATTCTCTGCTGGGTTTTGGTAAACACTTATTTGCAAGTTAAGAACTTTGACTTGCTAAGAGTCTTTAAATCCTAACTTGCTAAGGCTCTGTTATGCAGAACAAACACTGCATTTTACTAACTGTCATTTCAGCATCCATTGATAAGGTTTTCTCCATTAATCCAGCTATTCTTACACATTATTATCAGTTGTTTCTTAGTGCATAAAGACTCATGAATGTTCTTTTTCCAGATAGAAAAAATAATATTATGTCTTGTAATATTATTAAGACACAGATTTATCTATCTATCTCTACCTATTTATCTCTCTATATATCTATCTACTTATTATTTTTTCCCTTGAGTTTGACCATGGCAGGTTCTTAGCAGGTCTCTGGTTCTGAACACATGAATCCACACACTGACTTCCCCCCAGCTGTAGAGAGGAGGTAGGGATGTATGGACAGGTGAACCTGATTTTGGATTGCACAAGCAGGAAACAAGATGACAATACAGAGACCCCTTCAAGTCCTTCCCTACTTGTTCTGGACATAAAGAGATTTAGTGAATTTTACTATTCTGCTGGGTCTCTTTCCTTTTTGATTTTTATTTTCTTCTTCATCATTGGATCCATTATAGTTGTCTGCAGAATATTTTTGCTCTCCTCTCTGGCCTCACACTAAGAATCTTCACGGTGGCTCTCCCACTCTACTTTGAGCTCTTCCTCTAATTGAAGCGGATGCTGTGGCTGGATGTTTTACATACACTGAAGTTGGTAGAGGAATCATTATACTAGGGCACTGTGAGCCCCATGGCCTACATGCATTTCCAGCCTCTGCATGTTTGCATTCCAATTTTTTTTTACAGGACTTGAATAGAAAAAATTTATGATAATCCACTCTTTTGAAATTCCTTTGCTCACAAGATTATTCAAGTTGTTTTTTGTTTTGTTGTTAATTTGATCCCATCTGCTGTATATCTTCCAGAAATCCCACTAACGGATCACTTCTTATTTTCTAGCACTAATATTAATTTACTCTTATTTTTCTATTTCCATTTGATATTAAGAGTGAAGTTAAGTAAACATATGGGTTTGGACTCTTTATTATTTTTCACTTTTTTCTGGATATCAAGTGCAGAGAGGTAAGTTAATCACATACCTCAATTCAAGGCCAATTTATCATTTTCTGTGCAAGTTTCCTTTCATTTGTGTGTGTGTGTTGTGTGTGTGTGTGTGTGTGTGTGTGTTATTTATATGTGTTTGTTATTTTTCCCCTTCATGTGAAAGCCCACTCCCATTTTATACCTCCCTCATTGCTGGTACCCACCATAATTTTCTTTTCTTTCTTTTTTTTCTTTTGCGGGGGAGGGGATTTTATTGTCATGATTTATTAACTTCTGTCTTGCATTTCTGACTCTTCTAGAACTGGGTCTTAGGGAAAGGGCCATGGTATTTTGTTATTTTGTAAGAAACCGAAGATAGGAAAAATATTTACCTCAATATAAATAGCTATATAACTTAATTATTTTGACCTTGAGCTTGTTACAGTGTTGCTTCCCTAAAGATATAGCTTATTCAAACGTGTGTCTCCAGACATGTTTAAGAAAAATATATTTTTTTCTTTATTAGACTGATAGTCATTTACTTGATATGTTCCGAAGAAGGATCTCAAAAACAAATTTTAATAACTTTGATCTAGCTTATGAAAGAAAAGATTCAAAGAAATGACAACTTGATGATTATTAGGGAAACACATTGTCTGAGGCTGTCACCATTCTGGATGCATGTAGAACAAAAACTGTTTGGGGGCTTCCCTGGTGGCGCAGTGGTTGAGAGTCCGCCTGCCTATGCAGGGGACACGGGTTCGTGCCCAGGTCCCGGAAGATCCCACATGCCGCGGAGCGGCTGGGCCCGTGAGCCATGGCCGCTGAGCCTGCGCATCCGGAGCCTGTGCTCCGCAACGGGAGAGGCCACAACAGTGAGAGGCCCGCGTACCACAAAAAAAAACCAAAAAAACAAAAAAACAAAAAACTGTTTGGAAGTCTTAATCGACTTTTGTAATTTTAGCTCTGTATTTTCAAAAACTGTGTAGACACTATTTGACACAAATTTAAACCTCACACATGGTTGGTATTGGCATTTTGTGTTTTATGAGCTCAAGACGATTACATGAAGGATGTTTAACTCTATTCTTGATGATCCAAACAGGCTAACTACAGGGTCCTTCACGTGAGGTATTACATTATGAAAGGCTACAGCAGCAATTTACTAAATAGTGCTTAAGGGACCTAAATAAATGTATCTCTCGAGCGACTAATTTGCTAATCCAAATAAACCAAACTCTATCTATACTAGGCAAATACTATGTGTCTGGAGCCCTGAAGTGACTTGTTTGATTCTGCTATCTATAGAGCCAAAGAGAATTATTCCATAGAATTTGTTCATTAGCTTCAGTTTGAAAAGTACATATAAAACTGAAAAGCCTGTTAACAATTCTGATTAGGTATTCTAAAATTTCTACTTGAAATAACAGCAACTGTGTATTTCTCTAGCTTATACGTGATCTTCAGGCTGACAGATTTTCTAGAAACTTTGCTTTTGTCTGGATTGGGCTGATCAATAAGTCCATTCAAATATTGCAATATGAATTCACAGTATTCATAAGTACTTAATATACGATGACCTTGGATATCAGGCAGAAAAATAAATCTATCCCCAGAACTATAAGGTGATTTTCTTCTCAGCATTGGGATTACTTTTCTTTTGTTTTTGTTTTTGTTTTTTTTTTTTGCGGTGCACGGGCCTCTCACTGTTGTGGCCTCTCCCGTTGCGGAGCACAGGCTCTGGACGCGCAGGCTCAGCGGCCATGGCTCACGGGCCCAGCCGCTCCGCGGCACGTGGGATCTTCCCGGACCGGGGCACGAACCCGTGTCCCCTGCATCGGCAGGCGGATTCTCAACCACTGCGCCACCAGGGAAGCCCGGGATTACTTTTCTTATTGTTTCATGGCACTCTCACAGTAACAACAAAAAAGAACAGCCCTTGAACAGACTAATCAGCAAAATTATTGGTTTGAATCACCGCAGTCAGTTCACCTTTAAGGTTTCTTACAGAGTCTATGGAATCTATAAACTTGCTTTATATACTTTCTGCTCTTTTCCATTAGCCACCTTCCTTCTTTTAAGATAAGCACTATAATATAGGCATATAGAATTTGTGACTGACACAAATTTTATATATTTTATGATGGTATTTTACACCATCAGAGTTAGGTAACAAACCTGAATTCAAAAAGAACATAGAGGGCTTCCCTGGTGGCGCAGTGGTTGAGAGTCCGTCTGCCGATGCAGGGGACACGGGTTCATGCCCGCGGAGTGGCTGGGCCCGTGAGCCATGGCCGCTGAGCCTGTGCGTCCGGAGCCTGTGCTGTGTTCTCCCTTTTCTTTTCTTTTTTTCCCTATCTTCCTTCCTCCTTCCCTTCCTTTTTTCCCTTTATCTCTTCCTCCTCTCTCTTTTCCTTTTTTCCCCCCTCTTCCTCTATTTCTTCTTTTTTTTTTTTTTTAATTAAAAAGTGCCCCCAAAGCCGTGTCAGCTGTCCTGGTGGTCCTGGCACAAGCATGTCCATTGCCCTCGTCAGCACTGCTTGGGGAGGAGCTGATGTCCTTCATGATTTGTATCTGCTACAGGGTCCCTTACTGGAGGCTGCAGCTCCTGGGGCAAAGGACATGGTGGAGGTTGGAGCAAACCAGGAGTTCACTTAATGGCCTGAGCCTGGTGGTGACCTCACAGTTTCAGAGAGAAATTGGGAGGAACTGTGCTGTCAACAACAGGAAGTTGGTGAAAAATGACAGATGCCCTTGGGGAGTGAAATGAAGAGCAGATGGTTTTAATTGTTAGCCTTACTGTGACAACTGACAAGAGAAATTCTGCTCTCTTGACATTTAAAAGATACCAGAAATACCAGTGACCACATTCCATGGCTTCTTGAAGGTTTCCATGTCAGGAAATTCAAACTCCTCTCTATTTTTATTACTGAACAGTCCATAAAAACTGCAGGTGATAAGATTCCTGATGGACTAACCCTCTAATAGTTTGATAAGTCACTGAAATGCACACAATGTAAGGGAGTAGGAAGTCGTAGGTGAAAGGAGGCACCCACGCAGGGAAGTTCTGAGGGATTTATATGCTGCTGCAAGGAAAAACAAGCCCACAACTCAGGTGGAAAACAAGATCCATCTCTATAAGCCCAAGGGATCTTTTTATTCCTATGACTATTTGTAGAAATCCAGTTTAATTTTTTATTTGTCATATTCTGGAAGAGTCCTCCTTCCAAAAAAGAAGTAAAAGATTTCTGTGGAACCTCTGAACAAAAGAGGTAAAATAAAAATGAATGTTAGCTCAGATATTATTTGCACAATCAATTTCCATGTAATTACGAACGAGAATGCTGAAGTGTAGAAGATGGTGAGTGTAGCCCCAGGTAGAAGGCATCTTCAGAAACAGAAAGATAAATAAATACACTCAATCTTGAGAAGTAGAGACTGTTACATCAATATACAATTATTGGATTGAAGGTTCCTGATGCATTCTCAGTATTAATAAATAAATCTCTTTCTTCCCTAGAGATATGAAATAAGAACATTTAACCATGACTGAAATCTTATTGTAAGGGCTATTTAAAATAAGATTTACATGTGAAAAATAAGTATTTATTTTGCAGGCAGATGCTATGGCATCTCTATGACAACTACAACAACTTGATTTTCTAATTTTTCGTTGGGATTTGGTGTATAAATCTCCCAGCAACCCCAGCCCTGGGTAGAATAACACTAAAGCATCCTTTCCACACTGGCTCGCAGAGAGCCCCAGCAGAATTCAGCTCCAGTTACCCACACTGATAACTGGCTTGAAAATTAATGCTTTATTGGCCCCCCTCTCTTTCCTGTCTCAATTCCCTATTCCCCTGCTTGTATTTACTGACCTCAAATCCTACTTGGACTGGGATCTTTGTGTTAGGCATGATTCTGGAAGAATCCAAAATAAAACACCTTCCCTGATATACACACC
This sequence comes from Physeter macrocephalus, assembly GCF_002837175.3. Taxonomy (NCBI): domain Eukaryota; kingdom Metazoa; phylum Chordata; class Mammalia; order Artiodactyla; family Physeteridae; genus Physeter; species Physeter macrocephalus. Next base: position 127,518,383 of record NC_041220.1, read on the forward strand.
CTCCCATGCTTTTTCACCCATGCTTTTTCACTGTGTTCCCACATACCCTGTGAGATCATTCCCATCACGCTCTGTTTTAATCATTTGTTGATTTGTTCTTGTTTTTTTATCCCACTTTTTGAAGTTAAGAATTGTAATTTAACTCTCCACATTTGGATCCAAGCAATGGCTGGCGTATAGATAGTACTTATAAATGTTGTTGAATGAGTGCAAAGTTTTTCCAACTCTGTTGTGTTTCTGATCTACTTAGTTACAAGTCTTGGCATTTCTGCTTTCATATCTCCTGCCCAAACTTTCCATGCCTTCACCATCACCCCAGCTCAGGCTCTTATCATTTTTTGCATAGACGATTGCAATTGTTTCCTACCTGATCTCCTAGACTCAGATGTCAGGTCTCTTTATTTTACAACACACTCTAAACCACAGGACAACAATCATTCAGAAAATGCCAGTTTCACTTTGTCCCTCCTTTCCATAAAATATCTAGTAGTCCCCACCAGCCTTTTATGTTAGTCTAGCATTTTGTTAAGGTTCTCATTCATTGTATTTTCTCTCTAGACAGATAAACATTATATGCTGGAGATGCAGCATCACAGTGGTTAAGAGCAAAGGCTCTAGAGGCAGGCTCTTCAAATCCTAAATTTGAAATCCCAGATCTAATCCTGTGTTGGAGGAAATGATGGTCCCTAAAAGATACTGGTTCCTAATCAAAGGAACCTGTGATTGTTACCTAATATCATGGACTTTTTGTAGAAGTGATTAAATTAAAAATCTTGAGATAAGGAAATTATACTGGATTATCTGGATGGGTCCTAAATGCCATGACAAGTAAACTTTTTTAGAGAGATGCACAGGAAGATTAGATACATAGAGAGGAGAAAGTATTGTGAAGATGGAACAATGAGAGATTTGAAGATGCTGGCCTTGAAGATTGGAGTGAAGTGTCCACGAGCCAAGGAATGTTAAGAGCCACCAGAAACTGAAAGAGTCAAGGAAGAGATTCTCCTGAAGAACCTCTGGAGGGAGCACAGGTCTGAGAACACCTCAATTTCAGCCCAGTGATGCTTAATTCAGATTTCTGGAACTGTGAGAGAAGACATGTTTGTTGTTTTAAGCCACCAGATTTGTGAAAATTTGTTATATCAGCTACAGGAGGATAATACACATCCCTCAAGACAGCAGTCCCCAACCATTTTAGCACCAGGGGCCGGTTTTGTAGAAGACAATTTTTCCATGGACCGGGGTGGCAGGGCAGGGGATGGTTTCGGGAGATTCAAGCACATTACATTTATTGTGCACTTTATTTCCATTATTATCACATGGTAAGATATAATGAAATCATTATGCAACTCACCATAATGCAGAATCAGTGGGAGCCCCGAGCTTGTTTTCTGCAACTAGATGGTCCCATCTGGGGGTGATGGGAGACAGTGACACCCGAAGTGCATTGCTTTATGTCCAGTCTACTCCGTAAGATGCAGCTTAACTGTCACTTGCCACTCACTGATAGGGTTTTGATAGGAGTCTGCAAGCAACTGATTTATTATGGTCTCTGTGCAGTCAAACCTCTCTGCTAATGGTGATCTGTATTTGCAGCCGCTCCCCAGCGCTACATCACCTCAGCTCCATCTCAGATCATCAGGCATTAGATTCTCATAAGAAGCGCACAACCTAGATCCCTCGCATGTGCAGTTCACAGTAGGGTTCATGCTCCTATGAGAATCTAATGCCACCGCTGACCTGACAGGAGGCAGAGCTCAGTTGGTAATGTAAGCAATGCGGAGAAACTGTAAATACAGATGAAGCTTCATGCTGGCCCGCTGTTCACCTCCTCCTGTGTGGCCCAGTTCCCAACAGGCCATGGACCAATACCGGTCCGTAGCCCAGTGGCTGGGGACCCTTGCCTTACGAGGTGTGATCTTGGGCAACTTCTTTAAACCCTCCAGGTCTCAGTTTTCTCATCTGTAAAATGGTTTGTTACCTCTCAAGGTTATCTGAAGACTGAATGACTTAATGCTTTCAAAGTCCTTAGTAGTGTGACTGGCACATCCTGAACACCCAATAACTGTTACTTACATTTTAAGAGTACTTTTAGTGTTTGTCTATTCATTTTATTCTCTGTTTTGAAGAAGATCAAAGACTTCTACATATACTTTAACATTGTATAGCATTTCTTAGTATTCTATACATTACGATTAAACTTTAATTTAACAAATATTTATTGAACAGCATTTATTTTTAAGACTAGGTTCCAAAGATACAGTGTAGAGTGAAATATGGTGACTGAAATCAATGACTGTAATACCACAACCATTTTAAGTGATTTAGGGTGAAAGAAAAAAAAACTTTGCTACTTTTTTCCCCCAGATTTTAGAACTTAAATACTTAGCTAACATATGGGATGTGTGTATACATATATATTTTTTCTTTTTTCTCTAAATATCAATGAATTGACCAAATTTGTACGTTTGAAATATTTTCATCCTTGCCAAAAGGAAAACAAACATTTTACTTAGTCTTCTTTTATTTGTGGAAATTCTACAGTATAGAGGTATAGGAAGATCAGGCAAATTTATCAATTATGCTGCAATTTCCTCTTTAGTTGCCTGTGTCCACCACTGGAGGTGAACTTCAGGGCAGGGCTTCACACTTGTCTGAGCACAGGGCATGGTGTGCTCTAGCATTTAATATTTATTGTATGAACAGTTCTCTTCAGTACCTCTGTGTGGGTGTGCTATAACCCCTTAGACCCTGGCCAGAGAATACTGATGGTAGATGCAGTTGTCCCAAGTGGATTTTAATGAAATTCATGCTTTCCTATTTATTGCTTGGTGGGCCTTTTGATACTACAAGCAAAGTTGAAAAACAATAACTTTGAGGAAAGAGAAGTTGAGGATCTGAGTTCTGACATAGAAACAGTATGCCCTAGCATTCCTGAAGTTTCATGTTGGTGACTATCAGGAAAGCAAAATATTTCACGCAAGGGTAAGCCCTCTAATTGCATTTGTGTTGAATGCCTGCCAGATCCACGTGTAGAGGGTTCTATAGGTATTTTTCTGATTTCACTCTCCCATCTGAGGCCATTTCAAAAGTGCTGTGGGTGGAAGAAAAGAGAAGGAAAGTCAAAAACACAGGAAGAAAGGCAAGGGGGTCGAGGGAATGGAGGCAAGAAAGGGAACAAGTGAAACCCTCTTGGGAAGGGAAGCTGTGTTTCATTTCAGTTGCTTGGTTTGGAAGGAAGCCTGTAGAATATTGAATAACATAAGAAGACACACTGCAGCCCTCTCTTCTCAGTTTCTCTGAATTTATGTAGAATTGTATTAGTAAAACCCCAAATTAAAACTCTTGTGAAACTGTATTGTTTAATACTATATTTAATTATTTGTAATTTGTGAAGAAAAATTAATTAAAAAGCCATATAACTTCATCTCTGGGAAATGAAGTACTAAATTGATTTTAATTTGTTAGCAAAGATTCATTTACGTTAGTTGTTTGCTAGTAATTTTTCTTCCTTACTTTTTGTCAGTATATTAGACAAGGATTTGTAAAAACACATTTTCATAAAAAGAAAAAAATGTAAGAATATTGTTCATGTGCCTCTTAAGTTTCCACTACTATAAGATAATAACAACAGAGAATAAGTGGTGAGAAAATGCTTTAATCCATGGACAATTTTAAATGAAGTCTCCAAATCTTGCTTGATAACTGGGTATATGAACTTACACGATTATTTGCTAAGCCTCATCTTTCTTATTGCCAAACTGAGAGTAAAAATGGTACCAATTTTATAAAGTTTTTGTGAGCATTAAGCATACATAACTTAGAGTGCAGGCACATAGTAAGTATTCAACAAATATTAGCCTCATCCATTATCTTTGAATGGCTTCAACCTAACTAGGAAAAAAAGCCATCAAAAGTAAAGACAAACAGCGAATATTATAGATTTAGTTATCCATATAAATTATATGTATATCTGATGGACAAGCAACAGGTTTTTGAGATAAATGTTTCATTCATTAATTCAATAAATTAATTCAACATTTATTGAGCAACTATTATATGCTGAGCATTGTTCTAGGGGCTCAAGTTTTGGTGAGAGATAAAATAGAAACACCTCCACTTCCACAGAGCTAACATTTCAGTGCTGGAACACAATGACCCAGTAAAAAAATGAATGAACAATGTAATACCAGACTGTATGATAAGTACAAAGAAGACAAAAATAGGATAAGGGACTAGTTGGGAGAGGTGTGTTATAGTGTGGGAGAGATAGATTTAGCACAGTGGAAAAAAATTACAAGACTCTGAGTTAAATTTGATTTTCAAATAAATACCAAATAATTTTTAGGATAAGTATGGCATATTGTACTAAAAATTCTTTGCTGTTTAATGTGAAATTCAAATTTAGCTGGGCATCCTCTATTTTTATCTGGCAACCCTACAGAGGAGTGAGGATCTGAAGATGAGACTGATTTTATTTTTCTTCCAGGTTTATTGAAATAAAATTGTAATATATTTAAAGTGTACAATGTGATGATTTGATATATGTATTCTTTATGACATGATTCCCACAATAAGTTAATTAATATATAATTAACTTCATCAACTCACATAGTTATCTATTTTTTTTTTTCTGGTAAGCCACTGAAGATCTATTCTCTGAGCATATTTCAAGCATACAGTATAGTGTTATTAATTATAGTCACCAGTCTATACATTAGATCCTCAGAACTTATTCATCTCATGAGTGAAAATTTATAGATATTTTAACACAGATCTGCCTTTCATCCAGTTTTCTGTGTAGGGGTTGAGGTGTGCACTTCAGCTCTCACGGTTTCCCGTTGTTCACATCTAAGGAAAGTGATGCAGTGCCATGGTCCTACAAATTCAGTCCTATTTTTTTCCTTAATAGTATAGCTGAAGTGTAAAGAAAAATTTCCATGTTGTCAGGCAATAAACGCAGACCCTATGTCTTCCTATACTGAAAAACACGGCATGCTACCGAAGGAAAAATCTAAAAATGTTTTTTGAAAGTTTAAAGATTTCTATGAAGATTTTCCTCTTTTTTTGCCAGGAGTAACATAATTTCACGGAGATGGCCTATATTAGAAGCCATTGTCAGTCACAACACTGTTAAAGGTATAATTTTTGCTATATTTGAGTTTCTCTGGTTTGAAAACTAAAATAACTTTCAGTGAAATGCACATAGCATCAGCCTGGACTGCACCTGGAACTCTTAACACTCCCCATGTAATCTGCTCAGTTCATTATTCCAGTGAATGGTTAAGCCTACATGCACCAGATTCTGGAGAAGCCTCGGAAAGGCCTAATACACTGAGACCTGGAATAGGGCTGGATTTGTGTCACTGTGGCCTGAAATCTGTGCTTCTAAATGTGGAGAAAAAGCCAATTGAGGAGGCCTGGCAGGCAGAAGAGCTAGGATAAAATTTGCACCTATGTAGTTTGGGACTTAGGGTTGTTTTGTTTTGTTTCTTTCTCCCTCTTTATATTTCTAACAGAAATACTACAGTATGAACATCTTTGTTTTGAGGAAATGCAGGCTGTTTTCACCTCTTCTAGGATACAAGCGGTGGGGAGAGAGAAAAAGAAGAAAGTAAGCAGGTAGGGGGAAGGGATGAAGAGGAGAAAGGGAAAGAAGAAATGGGAGAACAGAAAGAGTGGAAAGAAGAAGGAAGGAAGACATAAAGGGGAACAATAATAAATTACATTTGAATGCCCATTAAAATATTTAAAATGAGACTGCTAATGATGTTATTTTAAATTGGAATTTTCTCTCATAGTAAAGGACAGGGAGACAATGGAGAGCAAAATAAGTAATCAAAAGTGGTGTCTAGGGGCAGGTGAGGGGAAATTCCAGGCAAACTGGCAAACTTTAATTTTTTTTTTTTTTAAATTTGGTTGCACCGGGTCTTATTTGCAGCACGTGGGCTCCTTAGCTGCAGCATGTGAACTCTTAGTTGCGGCATGTGGGATCTAGTTCCCTGACCAGGGATCGAACCGGGGCCCCCTGCATTGGAAGGCAAAGTTTTAACCACTGGACTGCCAGGGAGGTCCCCAAACTGGCAAACTTTAAATTCTGCTTTATTTTGCTTAATGTAAAAAAGTTCCTTCAGGAATTCAAGCATTTTATTTTTGCAGTAGCTTTTAGAAACTACTTTACTATGTTACAATCTCTTTTTGTTTTACTTTATTTTTGAGAGACAGCAGATTCTGATGGATTTCCTTTAGAAAAGAATACATTTAAGTTCGTTGCCAGTGTCTCATATCTACCCCACTTATATTCAAATATTCAGATTTTTTTAAAAAATGAATTCTTCCTTCCTGCAGCAGTCTTCTAATTATTTTCAAATCTCACCATTGTCACCGTTCATTATTGCCATCATCCTTACCATTATCATCCAGTCTTCTTCTCAAAACTCCACTGGATGCATGACACTGTGACAGGAGATATGCCAGGGAGCTCTTTGGCTGAGTGGATGACCCCACCACAACTTCTTCTCTCAAGATAGACTTTTATGTTTCTCAGGCTGACTATTAGGAGACTGGAATGGTCAGTTGCTGTCGATGTTAACATCCAGAAACTGTCTTTCTCAGGCTAGAACCTAGGTTGGTTTCAAAACTCTTTACAGTATCACAGCTTGGTGACAGGAAAGCCTGTTTTCCAGCAGCCTCTGCCCTTTACTTATTTCTTTCACTCCCACAAATTTATCTTTGCAGTTCTAGGGAATATTGCCAAGTCCCCTCAAGATGGGGGTAGGCACTGTAAATCCCTAATTCCCAAACTAATCTTATAGCAGGGGACATGTTCTGGGCAGCCTTCCCATTCTGCTAACACCACACGTATTTTTTTTCTTCCTGAAGTGTGTTCTATATCCTGCATGCTTTCTTATCCAAAAGTTAATTATCAAATTTACTGCATACTTTTAAAAATTCAGAACACCTGAACCTGGGACAGCACACACATTACTTTTATTATATGAACTGAGAAATCAGCTTGAATTCTTATTTAACCAGTAGAGTTTAAGTTTCCCTAAAACTGGAGACCATTTGAAAGAGTTGGTTTTAGTGTGCTCAAAGACAAATAAGTCCCTCTAGATTATTCAGAAAATGTCGTGGACATGTGCCAACCCTCAGTTATTCAGAAATAGATGATCCAGGGTTTTGCTTTTTTAGAATTTTCTTTTGTGTCTAGTTGTTTTATTTTTGACCACTTGCTGCTGGTTATAGTCTCTATCAAAATAACGGGGAAAAAGAAGGTAATATTCAAATACTAGTGTATTACCATATGATGCATTGGCCAGTACTTGTAGAAATAAAGAACAAATTTCCTCATAATTTGGACAAGAAGTATAATTAAAAAAAAAACACACACAATAAAAAAGTCACCCTGTACCGAAACCAGACAAAGATATCACACAAAAAAAGAAAATTACAGGCCAGTATCACTGATGAACATAGATGCAAAAATCCTCAACAAAATACTAGCAAACCGAATCCAACAATACAGTAAAAGGATCATACACCATGATCAAGTGGGATTTATCTCAGGGATGCAAGGATTTTTCAATATCCACAAATCAATGTGATACACCACATTAAAAAATCTAATTATAAAAACCATATGATCATCTCAATAGATGCATAAAAAGCTTTTGACAAAAATCAACACCCATTTATGATAAAAACTCTCCAGAAAGTGGGCATACAGGGAACATATCTCAACATAATAAAGCCCATTTATGACAAAACTACAGTTAATATCATACTCAATGGTGAAAACCTGAAAGCATTCCGTCTAAGATCAGGAACCAGACAAGGATGCCCACTCTCACCATTTTTATTCAACATAACTTTGGAAGTCCTGGCCACAGCAATCAGAGAATAAAAAGAAATAAAAAGAATCCAAATTTGAAAGGAAGAAGTAAAACTGTCACTGTTGCAGATGACATGATAATATACATAGAAAAACCTAAAGATGCCACCAGAAAACTACTAGACCTCATCAATGAATTTGGTAAAGTTGCAGGATATAAAATTAATATATAGAAATCTATTGCATTCTATACACTAACAATGGAATATCAGAAAGAGAAATTAAGGAAACAATTCTGTTTACCATCACATCAAAAAGAATAAAATACCTAGGAATAAACCTATGTAAGGCAAAAGACCTATACTCCAAAAACTGTAAGACACTGATGAAAGAAATTGAAGACCATACAAACAGATGAAAAGATATACCGTGTTATTGGATTGGAAGAATCAATATTGTTAAAATGACAATACAACCCAAGGCAATCTAGTCAATTCAACGCAGTTCCTATCAAATTACCCACAGCATTTTTCATAGAACTAGAACAAATAATTTTAAAATTTGTATGGAAACACAAAAGGCCCTGAATAGCCAAAACAATTTTGAGAAAGAAGAACACAGCTCGAGAAATCAGGCTTCTGACTTCAGACTATACTACAAAGCTACAGTAATCAAAACAGTATGGTACTGGCACAAAAACAGACACATAGATTAATGGAACAGGTTAGAAAGCCCAGAAATAAACCCATACACTTATGGTCAATTAATCTATGACAAAGAAGCAAGAATATACAGTGGAGAAAAGACAGTCTCTTCAATAAGTGGTGCTGGAAAAACTGGACAGCTACTTGTAAATGAATGAAATTAGAACATTCTCTAACACCATATACAAAAATAAACTCAAAACAGATTAAAGACCTAAATGTAAGAACAGATACTATAAAACTCCAAAAGAAAGTATATGCAGAACACTCTTTGACATAAATTGCAGCAATATATTTTTGGACCCATCTCTTAGAGTAAACATAAACAAATGGGACCTAATTAGACTTAAAAGCTTTTGCACAGCAAAGGAAACCATAAACAAAATGACAAGACAACCTAAGGAATGGGAGAAAATATTTGCAAATGATGCGACCAACCAACAAGGGCTTAATTTCCAAAATACACAAACAGCTCATACAGCTCAACATCAAAAAACAAACAACCCAATCAAAAAATGGGCAGGAAGAAATAGAGACACAGATGTAGAGAACAAATGTATGGACACCAAGAGGGAAAGGGGGTGGGATGAATTGGGAGATTGAGATTGACATATATACACTACTATGTATAAAACAGATAACTAATGAGAACCTACTGTATAGCACAGGGACCTCTACTCAATGCTCTGTGGTGACCTAAATGGGAAGGAAATCCAAAAAAAGAGGGGATATATGTATACAATAGCTGATTCACTTTGCTGTACAGCAGAAACTGACACAACATTGTAAAGCAACTATACTCCAATAAAAATTAATTTAAAAATGGGCAGAAGACCTAAATAGACATTTCTCCAAAGAAGACATGCAGATGGCCAAAAGGCACATGAAAAGATGCTGAACATCACTAATTATTAGAGAAATGCAAATCAAAACTACAATGAGAAATTAATTTTGATTTGAGAAATGCAAATCAAAACCTCACTCCAGTCAGAATGGCCTTCATCAAAAATTCTACAAATAATAAATGCTGAAGAGGGTATGGAGAAAAGGGAACCATCCTACACTGTTGGTGGAAATGTAAATTGGTGCAGCCACTATGGAGAACAGTATGAAGGTTCCATAAGAAACTGAAAGTAGAGTTACCACATGATCCAGCAATCCTACTCCTGTGCATATATCTAGAAAAGACAAAAACTCTAATTTGAAAAGATACATGCACCCTAATGTTCATTGCAGCACTGTTTACAATAGCCAAGACATGGAAGCAACCTGAATGTCCACTGACAGAGGAACAGCTAAGAAAAATAAATAATGCCATTTGTAGCAACATGGATAGACCTAGAGATTATTGTACTAAATGAAGTCAAACAAAGAAAGATAAACATCATATGATATCACTTATATGTGGTATCTAAAAAAATGATACAAATGAACTTATTTAAAAAACAGAAATAGACTCACAGACATTGAAAACAAACATGGTTACTAAAGGGGAAAGGCTGGAGGAGAGATAAATTAGGCGTTTGGGATTAACAGATACACACTACTATATATAAAATAGATAAAGATCTACTGTATAACACTGGGAACTAAATTCAATATCTTATAATAACCGATAATAGAAAAGAATTTGAAAAAGAATATATATACATATATGTGTATATATATAACTGAATCACTTTGCTGTACACCTGAAACTAACATGACATTGTAAGTAAACTATATTTCAATAAAAATAAACAAACAAACAAAAAGTTTTAAAAAGCTGTGAAATTTTGATGGGCACTGAAAAATTGCAGTCTTATCACTATTTATACATATATTTAAATGTTTTTAGGCAGAAATCATTTTCTTTTTCTGTATCATATTCCTATACTATTACTAGTACTATGAAGTATTGATCAAGTTTATCTAATTATACGAATGTTGTTAAATATTGCAATTATTGTCATTATGACTATTTTCTGGCATTTACAACAGGAATTTAAAACTTTTTTGTTACTACTAAAAATAAAGGTTTGGTTTATAATTTAGAAATTTTATTTTAAGTGATTTTGGGGAGATAACATGAGGCATACCATAATAATTTGAAAATGACACGGTACTCTGAGAATTAAAATTTAAATAATAGATTAGAACAGAACAGACCTATTTAAAGTCATTTTTTAAAAAAAGAACAAGAAGAATGGTTTCTAGGATAGAAGGGCTAGAAAGAACCTGTGTTCTCTAAAAAGATGGGATGTCAATCAGAATGGTTTTGGTCAGCCATAGAAGACTTGAAAAAAAAAGCCAGACAGCCATAGAGACAGAGATGGCTATGCCTATCTGAAAAGAATAATGTCTTGTGAGACCAATTCAGATGTATTGGTCATGCTGTTATAAGGGAACCATCTAGCATTCATTATATAGTGATGACTCTCATTATATGATGGGATCAAGGAATCATCCCCACCCCCCGCCATCTTGTTCTGATATTTCTGACCACACTGTGACCAAACAACTTTGGGAAAGTGATGACAGAGCCTGGTTGCTGGATGGTGAAATTTCTCATTACATAAATGAATCAGTCTTCTACTTTTATAAATCATTCTCTGTTTGAAAATGCCCATCCAAGACTAAATATTGTGCAGTGAGAGTTCTTTCAGTTGAAGCTTAGCCTGTGTCTGCAAATAATGACACAAATTTGGGAACTGATAGTTTGCTCACTATTGGGGAAAAAAAGGTTGGCAACAAGTGATAAAACTTTTGAATTCTAAAGTAGGTTCCTACTCACAGGTCTCTTGCTTGATTGACAATAACAAAGTATCAAGCCAATTGGGAAAAATCCCTGTAGGTAATCCTTTTTCTTTTCACTCTTCTCTCAATCTTTCTCTTTCTCTTTCTTTCCTCCTTTTCTCTTCTCTCTTCTACACAGTATTCTATAACAAATTACTTTATTAATAGACACTGTTCCTTGCCCACCAAAATTAAAGAAAATGTATATTCTGTATGCAATACAGAATAAGTATTGTGCAGTCTTCCATAAAGAAGAATATGATCTAAAGTGAGAATTCCATTCATAAAAATAAGTACTATTGTTCATATTCACACATACATATATGTATTTATTTCCACATAATAAATGAAAGTCTGGGAATATTGTATATATTATATTATTTATAACGTATAAGATATAAAGAACTTAATAACAGTAATATACAAATAGCTGTAAGAAATTATTAAGAACAAAAGAAAACAACTAAATAGAATAAAATATACAGGGTTTGAATAGGCAATTTCTCAAGCAGATAAATACAAACAATCACTAACATTCAAAAAATTTTCTAATGTGACTAAAAATCAAATAAATGCAATAAAATTAAACAACAAAATATCATATTTTACTCATGAGATTAGAAAAAATTAATACCCAGTGATGGCAAAAGTATAGTGAAATTAGCATGTTTATGATTCACATATCTAAATGAATAATGCAATTCTATTTTATAGACATGCAAAATATTGAATGAAATAAAAGGTTATAAAACAGTCTGTACAATATAGATGCTTTATCATCCTAAAGTCTCTATCAGGATTTGTGTCTGTCTATGTATCTATAACACAGATAAGATATAGATAAATATGCCTAGATTGGATATAGAGTGAAGTCTAGATAGATGTTTTCTCAAATTTATTTTTGTTTATTTCTTGGTGATAGTGTTTCAGGTATTTTTCCTTTTTAACTTCTCTATATTGTATAAATTTTTACATTGAACACCCATTGTTTAAACTATGATTTAAAATATAAAACAAAAGTAAATATGCACACAAATACATGGGAAGACGGTAGGGAATGGGTGCTTATTTGAAGGAGAACCTGGGTTTGGTATTCTTCATTTTGTGTAAGAGACTCAAATAGATTAATCTCTAGATTAATATAAAAGAATATCCTCCTTTTCTTCAAAGAATGTTTTTATACTTGCTATTTTTTATGACATATGAGTGTTTTCTTTTGTGATGCCCTGTCTCTGGGAGGGATTTTCAAAATACCTTCTTCAGAGATGGAAACTTGTTAAGCTTGAGTCAGCAGAAATTACCTTAAAATGCTTATAAAAGTTTAACTTCTATTTTAAATAAACAAAACTTTGCATATGTTGAGATTAGATACAGTTTTATCATAAAAGAAAATTCTGAGAATATGGCATTTTTCTGAAGAATTTGTTGAAACAAAGGTAAATAAAATGTTCAGTCATGAATTATGAATTCAATTCAATTTTGGTAGAATGAGTCACTTGTCTGAAGAATGAGTCACTTGTCTGTTTGAAGAGAGAATTAAAATGACCCAAACCGACTTCACAGAATTAGTCTTACACTTCCTCCCCCAACAGAAATCAGTTTTTTATGTGTCAGGTCAACCGTGCAACGAGAGTTGAACACATGTTTAATTCCTTTCCTTTCTCAGTTAGTTGAGTTTAACTGTCCAAACCCTTAAGCCACTGGAAAATTTTCCTACTGGCAGATCCTCTGTTAAGTTTCTTGGTTGCATTATTTCATCCCCACATGTTCTGAGGACTTTCTTAGAGCCTCTGTTTTTCTTAGCATTCAAAACAAGCAGGTGCTAGCCTTTTGCATCCTCTATGGGGAATGGGCTAGAAGGAACTAACTAATTGAAGAGTTCTACTGGGAAATTCATCCAGTCAGCAGCTGTGGAATGGCAACCCACTGCAACGTGCAGTCCTTCTGTCAGCAGGGTCTAGAAGGGTGTGGTGAGGACCCGCTTTCCCAGATGGTCTGCATTCTCTGATGACACCATAACTGCATGACACCTCTGCTCTGAAGATGGGACATTTGGCCTTTGGATAAATATAATTCCCTGAACTGTGAGAAGACAAAACTACTTTTATTGCACAGAATGTTTTTCTTATCTGTAATTAGGCAAGAACAAAAGAGGCTTGACCATACTTCTTAACGTAGCACTCACTTAAACATTAATGTCAGAATAAACTGTTTTCAAATTGTATAATATCAAATATTGGTTTTACTTGTGTAAGTACAATGGAGGAGGTGGGGAGCAAGAAGGAAGCAGGGTAGGAAACAGAAAGATAAAGAGAGAAGAATGTATATACTGAATGTCAGACATGTTCCCTTTTTTTCCAGCTCTTTAGTCTATCAATGCCGTCCTTATAATTCGTTAAGGATTGCAAGGCAGGACATTGATGGTTGAGACATTGTTTTGGGCTTCCGTAATCCTGTGCTCATGGTTGTTGGTATTTCTCAGATTATTGACCATGATTCCCCATCAGGAGCGGCCCAGGGATATCTCTGATATTGGTCAGAATTCTCTCATCTTTATCAGAACTCGGCTACTGCCATATAGCTGTGGAATATAAAACTCCTCATTGAGTTATACTCAAGTTCCAGGTTATATGACACATTATATAGATTACCCAGTCCTCAAACTCCGTTACTAATTCTATAGATATTTTCCAAATACCTACCAAGTGTCAGTTTACTGTGTGGGAACATAATGATGATTCTTAGTAGATTATTCCTTGTTCTCTTTTTTAACTCAACGGAAGATCCCTCTCTTTTCAAATTCCCCTGCATTCTGACCAGATTATGCATATTATATATTATTTTCAGTTGATTTATCTACAATATGTAACTTGATTGTGCCAAAACTAGTTTTTAATATCACCATAATGCTTAACATCTTACTAGACACATAGGAAATATTTGACAAAAACATTAAATTGAGAAAAGTTCTTAAGTACCTTCATTGAAAGTAGCTTCGTATGAAAAATCTAAACAAGAAAAAGAAAATTAAAAATTGCCAAATCATATACATCTAGTGTTGATCCAAAACCTATTTATCAATATTTTGGGTATTATCTTAAAATTGAGCACATATAAAAATTTATGTTAGTGAAAGTCAGACAGAAAGAAGTGTTAAAAATTGCCTGATCACCTTTTTATCATTTGCTCCTCATTAAAAGAAACTGAACAAGACTATGATTATGTTTTTATAGTACCAAATATTTGGATTAAAAAGTGAGAAATTGCACAGATCCCTTAATTAAACATTTGGGTAATTGGTACACTCAGATCATGGACTAGACTTTTCCTTTTTCCTTTAGAGCTAACCTAAAAATACCCTGGGAGTGGTAGGAATTAGAGGAAGTTCCCATGAAAATATACTCTTAGAGTGGTCCCTTTTGAACTCTTGTGAGAAGAAGGGAAAAGAGATTTTTAGTTAGAAAAAATAATGCATGCATGTATAATCTAGTTTCTTCATATATTGCCCTTCAGGCAATAGAAGAAAACTAAATTTTACTTGAGTCACATTAATAACGCTTCTTAGCTATACATTTTGTTTCTAAACTTTCTTTTCTTTTGGAAAATATGCTTTAAAATTTCTATGCAATGGAAATTTAATCGTGACAGTACTCTTGCCAAATTTATGGAAAGTTATATATATATATATATATATTATATATCTTTATTGATGCCAAATTATTCTGCTGAACCAGGGAAAAATACAGTAAAACGTCTGCTTACTTATAACAAAATTTTACTTGCAAGTAAAATGTCTGCTTGATTATAACAAAAATGGTCAACCCTTGCAAGACTACACCTTACTTATAACAGGCAACAGATATTATGTATTGTCACTTACTTTCTATTGGCTGGTATTTTGACTTTTAAGACAATTTCAGAGCCTCAAATGAAAAATTTTTTTCTAAACTGTCTACTACCTAGGATATGACAAGATTTTTCTTGGAAATTTGTTGGGTGTTAGGTGAGCTAATTTTTTCTCTAACCAAATCCTTTCTACCTAGTCCATTAACAGGATTCAAAGTGACTGATTTTTCTTTGTTCTTTTCCAGAACAAAGATATTTTGGTGGAAAACCACTTGGCGGTGAAATTGTCAAAAATTTAGCAGGAAGAAAAAATATGTAAGTAAAATAAAGAGAAAGCAGAGGCCTGTTTAATTTTAAAATTTAATAATAGTCTGTGGATAATTGAGAGTTGGCAGATATAATGTTTCCAGTCAAGCCTTGACATCTAGAGAGAAGTATTTCATATCTACAACACCTACAAAGCACAAATACTGTCCAGGGATGCTGCATGGAATTCATCTCTTTCCAGGATTTCAAAAGTACATAAATCCATAGTGTTTTGAACAGCTATGCTTATATTGAATTTTCCCTTCCCTTTTCTTTCTAGAGGAGAGTCAATCAACCCTATCTTCATTCTTTGTCTTCATTCTTCGCTAGAGTATGAGTCAAAACCAAATATGAACTTAAGGAATTATCTGTGATCTCAGAATATGTTTATTTTAAGAACGAAAGGAGAAAACATTAAAAAATCAGAAAAAAAGTGGAAAATAGAAACACTTCATGGTGAATAATAAACACCTTTTTCCTCACTGGAGATGCTTTAAATCAAACACTTCTACCTAATAATTGTTAAAAATCATATTTAACTGAGTAAATATTATACTCATAGCATGTATTTAACAAATAAAATTATGCATCTAGCACCATGCAGATTGAATCTGTTGTCCTCGCACTGAATTTAAATAAAATAGGCACAGCAGTTGTACCTAATTTTAAGGCTGTTTAAAGGAAAAAGATCAATTTTGTAAATTGCTTTGCACAGCTGCTACCTGTAATAAAGAGCTCAATAATGTTAGTTTAAATGTCTTATAAAATCAATTGTCTTATTGTTTCATGTTTGTTCAATAAAATTATACTTTCAACTAACCCAGAGGTTGCTTATTATGATCAGACTGTATGCACTCTGAATATTATTATTTTTCTTTATAGTGTTATATGTTGAATTTTTAATATCACTGAATAAAACAGAAAATAGTTTTTAATAAAAACTATATGCTTAAAAACATAAAGTGAAATAGTGTTATACTGCAAGTGTTATATTGCAATAACTAAATTGAGAAATATGCCAAGAAACACATGAAAAGATGCTCACCATCACTAATTATTAGAGAAATGCAAATCAAAGCTACAATGGGGTATCACCTCACACCAGTCAGAAGGGCCATCATTAAAAAATCTACAAACAGTAAATGCTGGAGAGGGTGTGGAGAAAAGGGAACCCTCTTGCACTGTTGGTGGGAATGTAAATTGATACAGCTACTATGGAGAACAATATGCAAGTTCCTTAAAAAACTAAAAATGAGGACTACCATATGACCCAGCAATCCCACTCCTGGGCATATACCCTGAGAAAAATGTAATTCCAAAAGACACATGCACCCCGATGTTCACTGCAGACTATTTACAATAGCGAGGACATGGAAGCAACTTAAATGTCCATCGACAGATGAATGGATAAAGAAGATGTGGTACATATACACAATGGAATATTACTCAGCCATTAAAAGGAAGGAAATTGGGTCATTTGTAGAGACATGTATGGACCTAGAGACTGTCATACACAGTGAAGTAAGTCAGAAGGGAAAAACAAATATAGTATATTAATGCATATTTGTGGTATCTAGAAAAATGGTATAAATTATCTTATTTGCAAAGCAGAAATAGAGACACAGACATAGAGAACAAACATATAGATATCAAGGTGGAAAGCAGGGATGGGATGAATTGGGAGATTGGGATTGACATATATACACTATTGACACTATGTATAAAATAGATAACTAATGAGAACCTACTGTATAGCACAGGGAACTCTACTTAATGTTCTGTGGTGACCTAAATGGGAAGGAAATCCAAAAAAGGGGGGACATATGTATATGTATAGCTGATTCACTTTGCTGTACAGTAGAAACTAACACAACACTGTAAAGCAACTATACTCCAATAAAAATTAATTTAAAAAGAGAAATATGTGCATTCACAATATTATAGTACAAATAAGGCATAATGCATATTTAACTTTCCAACATTTTTTTTTATGTTAACAGTATGTGGATTTTGTTTGCTTCAACACAACAAAAACCTGGTGATATTCTGTAAAACAAATTGACAAAATATTGATACATTGAAAATATTTCAAGATGCAGTTATTTTATGTGTTTGCTGTTATTGCTGTTTAGAAGAAAGATCTTTTGTTCAAAATCTGATTGCCAAATCAGATCTCTTTGGTTAATAACTAAATATCTTAATATAATTTTTAAAAAAAATTTTTTTTTTCAAAGACTATTCTTTATTTATTTATTTATCTATTTATGGTTGTGTTGGGTCTTCGTTTCTGTGTGAGGGCTTCCTCCAGTTGTGGCAAGCGGGCGCCACTCTTCATTGCGGTGCGCGGGCCTCTCACTATCGCGGCCTCTCTTGCTGCGGAGCACAGGCTCCAGACGCGCAGGCTCAGTAATTGTGGCTCACGGGCCCAGTTGCTCTGCGGCATGTGGGATCTTCCCAGACCAGGGCTCGAACCATGTGGGATCTTCCCAGACCAGGGCTCGAACCCGTGTCCCCTGCATTGGCAGGCAGATTCTCAACCACTGCGCCACCAGGGAAGCCCTATAATTTTCTTAATCAGTTAAATGAGAAGTATTTATGGTAGACCTTTACCTCCTTGGTTCTAACTATACAGAATTATCAGGGCTATTGTAACTGCTCCCCACAAAGAGGAATTAAACATGTTGTGGTCTCTTCTTGGGTGTTTCCTTGAATGGTGCCAGCTTTTAGTGAGGCATTGTTATTGTGCTTTACTCTGAAAACAGTTATCTGAGTTTTCCCTTCCATCTATACTCATGTTTGGTTTTTTGAATCTAGTTTTTCATTTCTCCAGTGTAGTATTTACTTACAGACACTTTAAATTTTTATTATGCTATTTTATAGTGGAAGGACATAATTTCTTTTTTGAAGAATAATATAGAATAAATTTTTGAAGAAAAAAATTGGCATTGAGAGAAACCACCAGTGCCAGAATCTGGCAACTGAGAAACTGTATCCTACAACTCTACAGGACACTCACTCCATTTGGTGCTGAACCTTACACTGTATAGACCCCTTCTAATGGCATTGTGTTACAAGTGGCTTTTCATGTAAGTGTCCTGGGTGCCAAGGTGACTTGTCATACAACAGCCTGGGGAGTAGCATGTACAATGCAACACACAGGCTTTTCAGTCATCCTGTGATTGATTATAATGCTTAGAAATCAGCATCCTAATATTTGGTACACAGTAGTTTACTCAAAATATATTAGATTAATTGTACAGCCATCAAAACCTGGAAAGCTATGCATATAAACAAGGCATGAATGTCAGCAGCATAAACTACACTGTTTTCAGTCTTCATGAGTTTATAGGTATAGCTTTAGGCATTTAACTGCTTAATAACTTTGAAGAAAAATTTTTAATAGAATTGTCTATTATGGTAAAGCGGGCAGTGCTAAAATCTAAAGTGATTACATATGAATGTATATAAACGATATAATTGTTAAAACATGTAGAATTTAGATTTGATATAAAAAAAAGAGAGATACTAAACCTTCAGTGGGGAAGAAGATGTAATCAATTGTGAGCTCTTTCAGGAAAGGTTAGAACAAAATCACAATTCATTTCCCATACTTTGTATGCTATGCAAAAGTAAATGATGTGAGTGAATATTAGCTTGTAGACCATTTTGATTCTGATAAGATCATGCTAAAATATTGTCAGCAATATTGTACCCTCATCTGTTAAAAGGAGCAGCCAGTTGGTGGGACAGTTGAGAAAAACTGTGAACGATTAAGGCAATGTGAAGGTACTGAAATATTAGACAAATTTCAAACAAACAAATTTCTTCAGGCAATCAAATATGAATGGTCAGGCCTCACAAAAACCAGATCCCATTTTCCAGCAAAGAAACTATGACTGAAAATAGCAACAACACTTGGTACATTCTGTACAATTAAGCACATATGCAAACTAAAGTGGAACTGCTGGCAAAAAGTGTCGTGTCTGTCTATATCCAGCTTGTTTCTGGAACAGTGACTGGGGGAAGAAATAATTGGTAAACTAAATATCTAATATGTAAACATATTTAAAATGCTTCTGTTTCTTGATTTATCAGAGAGGGTACCAAAGAGGGGAGTGAAAGGCTAAGCTTTCACTGTTTACAGTGGATTTAGTATTATACAGTAAGAGGAAACAAAGGATATTCTTGGAATAGTCTGTTAAAGAAAGTTTTCAATGAGAATTCCAGAGCAGCCATGATGTTAAACAGATGTATTATTTTCCAGACTTAAAGTAAGAAGGAACAACAATCATTGTACATATATACAGAATACTTCCTTAATATTTATTGTTTTCCCAGTAAAAATACAGAAATAAAGCACTGTGGTAACACTATGTTTGAGATGATAGAGTGGTCAGCAGTTTATTAAACTTTAAATATTGAGTTCTGACTAAATTATTCTATTTAATAATTTTTTAAAATGTCATTTTCAGAAATGACAATTCCTAATAAATTTTTGATGAGTCAGACTGAAAGCAAATTTTTCTTATGTCTAGTTAAACTCTCTTCAAAATCCATTTATTTCCCATGGAGATGGATATACTACAGACTCTTTTGGTTTCAACATTAACTCTGGATTAACTAATCCACATAGCAATTTACAGTGTTGTAATTTCAGAATAGAATGAATATGGGAGTGCAGATATCTCTCTGAGATCCTGATTTAAATTCTTTTGGATATATGTACATATACGCAGAAATATGATTGCTGGATCATATGGTAGTTCTATTTTTAATTTTTTGAGGAACTTCCATATTGTTTTCCATAGCACTACACTATTTTATAACAACCATGAAAATGTATACCAGCTGGATTTTCCCCAAGCTGTTTGATTTCAGGAATTGTCACATTTGCCCATTCTGTGCTCCAAGATTTGTTAAGTATATCGAACAAGCATACAACAGTTTTAATTTAGTGACTAGGCAAATTTCTTCGGCTTTAGGTTGCCAAATTCCACACCCCCCCCCTCACTGGAGGTGGAATATTTATTTTTCTAATTAAAAATTGTTTTTTATTGAGGCATAGTTGATGTACAATATTGTATGTTTCAGGCATACAACACAGTGGTTCACAATTTTTAAAGGTTATACTCCATTTATAGTTATTATAAAATATTGGCTATATTCCCTGTGCTGTACAATATATCCTTGTAGCTTATTTATTTTATACATAGTAGTTTGTACCTCTTAATTCCCTACCCCTATCTTGCCCCTCCCTGCTTCCCTTTTCCCACTGGTAACCACTAGTTTGTTCTCTATATCTGAGAGTCTGTTTCTTTTTGTTATATTCACTAGTTTGTTGTATTTGTATTCCACATATAAGTGATACCATTCAGTATTTGTCTGATTTATTTCACTAAGCATAATACCCTCCAAGTCCATCCGTATTGCTGCAAATGGCAAAATTTCATTCTTTTTTATGGCTGAGTAGTATTCCATTGTGTGTGTGTGTATATATATATATCTCACATCTCCTTTATCCATTAATCTGCTGATGAGCACTTAAGTTGCTTCCATACTTTGGCTATTGTAATTAATGCTGCTATGAACATTTGGGTGCATGGTTTTCTCTGCATATATATATATACCCAGGAGTGGAATTGCTAGATCATATGGTAGTTCTATTTTTATATTTTTGAGGAACTCCCTACTGTTTTTCATAGTGGCTGCACTAATTTACATTCCCACCAACATTCTCCACATCCTTGCCAACATTTGTTATTTGTGTTCTTTTTGATGATAGTCGTTATGATAGGAGTGTGGTAATATCTCATTGTGGTTTTGATTTGCATTTCTCTGATGATTAACGATGTTGATCATCTTTTCATGTTGACCATCTGTATGTCTTCTTTGGAAAAATGTCTATTCAGTTCTTCTGCCCATTTTTTAATCGAGTTGTTTGTTGTTTTGATGCTGAGTTGTATAAGCTGTTTATATATTTTGGATATTAACCCCTTATTGGTCATATCATTTGCAAATATTTTCTCCCATTCAGTAGGTTGTCTTTATGTTTTGTCCACGGTTTACTTTGCTGTGCAAAAGCTTTTAAGTTTAATTAGGTCCCATTTGTTTATTTTTGCTTGTGTTTCCTTTGCCTTAGGAGACAGATCCAAAAAAAATATTGCTACGATTTATGTCAAAGAGTGGTCTGCCTATGTTTTCTTCTAGGAATTTTATGTTTCTGGTCTTACATTTAGGTCTTTAATCCATTTGGAGTTTATTTTTGTATATGGTATTAGAAAATGTTCTAATTTTATTCTTTTACATGTAGCTATCCAGTTTTCTCAGCACCACTCGCTGAAGAGACTGTCTTCTCTCCATTGTACGTTCTTGCCTCCTTTGTCGTAGATTAATTAACCATATGTGTGTGGGTTTATTTCTGGGCTCTCTATTCTGTTCCATTGATCTATGTGTCTGTTTTAGTGCCCCAGGTTGCCCAATTTTTGATGATTTTTATATGGTCTGTTACCTTTATATGGCTGAATAGGGGAGTGACAGTGCTGTTGGGAAGGGCAGCCTGAAGAAAGGGTCTTTCCCTTTAGGCTTTTGCAATGTATTCCTTCCTAAATGTCTTATTGTTGTCCCACGTGGTTACTCTTTTCATTTTGTTGACAACTCTGCAATTACTGCCAAACTTTGCAATTTCATCAGGGGGTGCATAAGTTTTCTCTTTCTGATTATCATTTTCTTTCTCTCCTTCCGTGGTGTGTACCTTCCATGCTGAACTGCCATCAATATCACGTCCAGCATCCTGTGGAAGCCCCCCCACCCTAAGCTTACCATCTACAATGCACGTTTATTAATCTTCTGTTCACTGTCTTATCATCAAGAAAATTTCCTACGAGCATCTTTGGATTGTGTGTGTACATGTGTTCATTTGTTTGCTTTAACAACTTTGGACACCAAAGTGGTCTATGCTGTTGGTAACTAGTGTTTAACTTGCCAAATAAAATAGGAAAAATAAAATGATGACAGTTACTTTGAAATATGAAGCAAAGCCTTAGACTTACAGAAAATGTAGTTTGGCAAGTGAAGTGACTTAGGCCATCCTGGGCATGTCTACGCTCAGGCCACACAACCTGAGCTTTCACTGTACACAGAAACATCACTGGAACAGAAGGTTCAGGAGAACAAATTATTCTTAAATAAAACCTTTTTTATACTTCCAAACAAATTTGTGCCTTTAGTAAGGGATGCACGTTAAGAGATCGTGTTCACAGTGTAATCCATTCATCTCCAGCAGAAACACAAAGTGGCATTCTTGACCTACTTCTCTTTTGGTTAATTCTGTTACTTATGATCCATAAGCTTCTAAAGATCACTAGTTATTGTTCGGTGATTAAGCTATGACTCCGAAGTCAGAAACAAGATTTGCCCACGAAAAATTCTTGATCGTCTATTGTACACTGAGGATATACAGACACCTTGGTGTTGCTGAGATGCATGAAAATCAAAAGATATAATTGCTCTCTTTGAAAAATCTATAATTGTTATGATAATAAAATTAAATAATAATATAGGAAGAATTAGTTACAAATCTGTATAGCCAATGGTTAAGAAAACAAGGAAAAGGAAACTCTTCTGACATGGTTAATCCTGTTCCCACTACTGGATGAAAAAAAAGAAATTAAAGTTTTTCTGGTTGGTATTTAACTCTTCACTTTGCTTCCACATTATCTGTGAAGGCACATCCAAGGATGCCTTGGAGTGCCTGGAGTAAACCAATGTTGGATGATGTGATTCTGCTTGTGATTAGAGAATGCCCTCCACTTTTTTCATCTCCTTAGTTCCTCTATATTAACCTAGAATGATAACCCTCCATGAGGCACACCCCAGTTGGAACGGGCTTTGTTTAGGTTCTGTTTTTTAAGTGTTGCTGCTAATTGGTCTATCTGCCTTGGGTACTAGAATAGTGATAGCAAACGTCAGTTGAGTTCACTTAATCTTAATCCTTAATCTTACAAAAGATGAACTATTAAATCAAGACTTAAAAAAACAACAAGACAGCTGACTGACAAGGTGTGCCCACTTGATAGAATAAGTGTGGTTTATCACATAACTAATGGGCATAAACAAATATGTGACCCAGAGCTCTCCAGCCATTATAGATCACCTACTGACACTTTTCAAATTGTGATTTGAGGTCCCATTCTATATTGAGAAGTAGGTTGTTGTGTTTTTTTTCCCCCAAGCTTCTCCTCTGGAAGTGTTACATGCTCCATAAATCCAAGTTGCTCCTGACCCCAGCTGTGCCAAAGTTCTGCTGAGGTTCTTTCTTCTGCCCATGAGCACCTTCTCCAGAAAGTTTCACTTTTCCCATATCACTTCACTACGAGCATGGATACGGCTAAATCCTTCAATTCCTCAAGGCAAAAAAGAAAAACAAAAACTGCTGTAAAGGTAAATTAATGTCTTTATTTCTAGAGAAAAATAATGATATTTTCCTAGGTACTTGGACAAAGAAGCAAAGTTCCTTTCAGACCTTTCCTTCTCATAATATACTTTTTATAATTGCAAACTGCATACAGCTACACGGTAATATTGGCATTTATTATCAATTTTTCCACCACCAGAGTACCGCTGAAATCTTTGGTTAGATATGTTTAACAGAACTGTCTTTATCATAGTTCTGCCTAAATATTTTATTTGTTTCATTTTCCTTATTCTCTGATATCTACCAGTTCCTTTGTCTGAGGAATCCCTTGCTAACTCATGTGGAGTATTCAGGAATACCAACAAATACTGTAAGAAATTCTCTATCTCTCTATCAGCAGTTGCTCAAATTTCAGCCTTTATGATACAGAGATGACATCAACTACACTTTAATTCATGTTGCTATTTCTTCTGTACCCACTGAATGCAACCTGCAGGTTGAGTTGGTGCAGTGCCTCTCAGAATGTGTACTCTACAACGGAGCCCAATTCAGCTACCCAGGGATAAATCTTTTCTCCATGATAGAAGCCAGGGAAAGAAGGAAAAAGAGAGAAAGTCATCAAATTCCTTAGCTTGTGATTTCAAAAAAGTTTCAAAAAGTAAAAATCCTATATAGAGAACCTTATTTTGTGATGACTTCTTGATCCACATCAGCCAATGTCACCCTAAACTTGTGTGGTCTGAGGCTTTGCTTGCTGACATTTTATAGTCATTACACAGGACCCATGATAGTATCTGTCAACAGCAGCCTTTCATACAGGGCTAGGTAGCTAATAATTCTGTATATTAATTAGAGCCAAAGTAACTTTTGCAAAGTAATTTAAAAATTTCAGATTTCAGTTGTCTTATTGGGGCAAAAAAAGTCATTGAACTAAATATGTAACATTGGAAAGACTACACAGATTTTCTTCTTAATTATAATAATAATAATTGAATATCCAAGCTATTGCTCTAATAGAGTTAAAATTGGTTTCCATTTATTCATTCATTAAATAAAAGTTTAGTGAGTGTGTTTTATACAATGTCCTGCTGGGTTTTGTGGACACAAAAAACAGAACCAGGTCTTTCTCTTCAGAGACCTAAGAGTCTAGTGGAAAAGAAAGAGTTAAAAACCAAGAGTTACTATTTATAGATATTATACTAGAGTAGTTATTCTTACCCAGGGATGCACAACAAAAACACATAGGTATTTCTATTATCATTTTTTTCAAAACACACATGCGTGGCTGTGCCCTTTAGGTATATGAGTTTTAAAAAGCATTATTTTGATTCTGACTTGCATGTTTATTAGAGTCACAGAAAGAAGATGCTAGCATTTAGCAGAGGGAATGATTAACTCAGGCTGGGAGGCAACATGTGGTGTAGAGCAACTTTTAATCTGGATCTTGAGGATTATGTGAGAGTTCAGTAGGCAGAGAAAATGGAAAGGGCAGTAGAGTCAGAGAAACAGAAGAAGAAAAGGCATATAGGCGTGCTTATAAATAGAAGGAAGACATAACATTTAAGGATAGCATGGCAGGGCAATGACTTCTGAAAATCTTTGGCAAAAAACCCCACAAAACCTTAGACCTATGTTGACCAATCACAAAAGAAAGTGTCTTTAGAAGTAAACATGTCAACAAGAATTTGAATCAAAGTCAAAGCCTGTGT
Organism: Physeter macrocephalus; assembly: GCF_002837175.3. Lineage (NCBI taxonomy): Eukaryota > Metazoa > Chordata > Mammalia > Artiodactyla > Physeteridae > Physeter > Physeter macrocephalus. Next base: position 127,543,970 of record NC_041220.1, read on the forward strand.
CTGTGTAAGAGCAAACTTCATTTTCTGCCAAGGAAGGAACCAGTGCATATGATTGTGGGCAAGGATGACAGCATGAGAACTGGTTCCGCCCTTTGAAAAAATGTTGTTTCAAAACATTTTTTCTCTAGGCAATCTCCTCCTGAATGCATGTCATAAAGGAAATTCTGCCTTTTCTTGATTAGCATTCTTCCTAGTTCTTAAGAGAACAGAAACGAAGTAGGAATAGGAATGTGAGGTCAACAAGTCTGTAAGATAATAGCCCTTTATATGTGCCACGCATTGTGCTAAGCATTTGTAAAACACTGCTTTGTTTAATCTTCACCACGATAGAACTTATTAACCCCATTTTGCTGTGAGAAAGCTAAGGCTTTCACAGTTGAATAACTCGTCTAAGATAACTTGGTATTCAAACTCAGATAGACCCTAAAGTCTGGCTTCTAAAGACTCTGCTGTACAGTCTTAGTCTATGGTTTAGAAACACTTTTCTAATAAATCCTCAGCTCATAAGAAGGAATGTGGTGGAAAACACTTCTTAGTGCCACAGAACAAAGTACAGTGTACTGCATGTATGACAGGGAAAGAACTGTCAAGCAATAAAGTGTTCACATGCAAGCATACATTACTTTCAAGTGTCACCTTGAGAATGTAAAGAATTGATAACTTCCATGACTTATTAGCCAAAGTTTGAGTGAATTTTCTTCAAATTGAACATTTAGATGAAACATACTCTATACCAGGAGGAAATCTTTAAATGGAACTTAAAGGAGAGATCAGCAAAGCTCTTAAGTGTTTATTGTTCCTTCTTCCCCAGGTTGGGAAATAGGATTGATGTCCTCCTTTCTCACCTTTTTACAAGGTAAGACCTTTTTTTTTTTTTTTCATGAGTATTTAAACCTTCCCGTACCATACAGCTCAAACGTCAGCTATATTACTCTCTCATCATTCTGAGATCTATGATCTACTGACCCCTTGTCAATCCTTCCCATTCACTGAAGAATTTGACATAATTTTCCTCTTCACCCCAAATTTTGTACATTGTCAAGATGGCTTCGTCATTTATTGAATTAACCAATATTCTAACTTTTCATTTCTGTGTCTCCTCTACTCCAATCTTGAAATCTGGACTCACAGGTCCAAATTCCCAACCTCACCACTTCAACTTTCCAATCTTACCATTCCATTGAAAATGGAGTGACCACCTCATCACCAAGCAAACAAACATTATTCTGTTCTCCTTAATTCGTTTGTTTGGCAATATCCTCATCTTCGGAAATGCTCTTTTCTATAAGCTTCTATGAAACCACGCTATCCTTGCTTTTTTTAAAAAAATCTTTCTAACTGCTCCTTTATAAATCCTCTGCATGAGTTCATTGTTCTCTCCATTCTTTTAATGTCAGTGTTCTATAGATTTTCATCCACAACCTCTTCTTACTGCAAACACATCTATGAGTAAGGTCATCTGTAGCCACGTTTTATAAGCCCACTTTCTTCCTGGATGACTCCAGCTTAGATTCATCTCCTGGACACTTTGGAGATGCATATATCCAGCCACCCCCTAAACATTTTATTATGGAGAAGTATTTTCAGGCAGAGAGAATCTATGCAGCAGACAGAAGCAACAGTGAATTTAGAGAATCTAAGAATGCTTCATTTTGAGTAAACTAGAGAATGACAAATGAGACTGGAGAGAAATGACAGATATTATTCATGGAGATTTTATCAAACATACTAAGAAGTGTGGATTTTATTTTAAGAGAAATATGGAGCAATTTAAATTTTCTAATCATGGGACTGACACTGTGATTAGAAAGATTACTCTGAAAATAAGATAGAAAACTGATGATTAAAGAAAAGGCAGTGAAAAGTGACAAGTTGGCAGACTTTTATAGTAACCCAGGTGAGAATTTGTGGGAGTCTGAAATAAAATAAAGTAAATGGAGAGAAATATTTAATAAATGTCTACTAAAATAAAGAATCTTTTGGTTAGTAAGTATTAGTGCTTCAGTTGATATGGAATAAACTCCTTTCATGTTAAAATAAATTTAGTAGAGTGCCTGAAAATCATATTTGGGAATGTGACCAGGGAAATATTTTAAGTGGATATATGTAGCTGAAATTTATCAGTTGTAAAATTAAATATGTAAAATCTATTAACTAAATGAAGACATTTGAAAAACAAACAAGTAAAAAAAAAAAAAGAAAAAGAAAAAAACCCAAAACCAGCAACAAAAACATGGATTATCTGTCAGTGTATTGTCAGTAAAAAAGATTGTTTTCTGCTGACTAAATTAATTGAAGTTGAGTTTAAATTTGTTGGTCTTATTTTTTAAATGAGTTTATATGGTACTTTAAATCATCTCAATGCTAAACTAATATTTCCCCAGGAAACTTTTTCACTTATTTAACAAGATATGGAAAAATTATCAATCAACTTTTGCAGTATTATTTTAATTTTGTACACACATTCTCCTATGTTCTGTTAGGTAAAACGTGTGGTTCAGAGAGCTTTGGGGGGCATTTATATTATTTTTTTATTTTCAGTTTTATATTAAAAAACTTTTTTGTTTGTTTCTTTAGGATGACCTGGCAGAAAAAAAATTTGACATGTTATGCTATTATCATTTTCTAGACTGAGATATTCTGAAGGTAATAGTATTTTATATTTAAATAAGACTGTCTTAAATGTTCTTATTCTTTTCTGAAACACTGCAGCATAAACAGGGACAACATTTTCTCAGAATACAATGGTGAGAATCAGACTTTGGATAAGTGATATATGGAGCTCTCAGGATGCTTATTCTACTGTACTAGTAGATCACAACCACGTATAGTATACCAGTTTTCTATGATTGCTGTAAAAAAGTACTACATCCTGAGCAGCTTAAATCAGCACAGATTTATTTTCTTACAGTTCTGGAGGTCAGAGATCCTAAATGGATTTCACTGGGCTGAAATCAAAGTGTCAGCAGCACCAGATTCCCTCCAGAGTTTCTGGGAGAAAATCTGTTTGCTTGCCTTTTCCAGCTTCTCCAGGACTCTGAATTTCTTGGATTATGGCCTCTTCTTTGTTCTTCAAAGCCAGTGGTGTAGATTCTTCTCTTTCTGCCTCCATTGACCTTGGCTTTCATTATATATAGGGCCTTCTCATCTTCTGTCTATAGTCTAATCACCATTTACCTCCCTCTTAAAAGGATAATTCTAAGGATTCTTCTTCAGATAATTCAAGATTCCAAGATTTTTAATCATACCTGCAAGCTCTCATTAGCCATGTAAGCTAACATTCAAAGTTTCCAGAAATTAAGACCTGGCTACTTTGGGGGCCATTATTAAACTTACACATATAATAATACTACAATATCAGCATTAATTACTTTCTTCCTTGGGCATTTTATGTTCACCTTTCCCAGTGCTGGAAGCAGAGTAAGAGATGAGTTTTGTTTCATGCCCAGATCCACTGCATTACTACATATTTTTGTGTTGGGGCTCTGGATAGAGGAAGCAGGTAATAAAGTTGCATTAGAACAAGGTTCTTCATCAAGGTTCCTTTCCGTGTTGTCATTCTTGCTTCTGTAACTTCCCACTAAAGATATGTACAGTATGGTAAATTTGTTTTCCTCAGCTGAACAGATGAGGCAGAAAGATGGCAGCCCTGGTAACTAGAATACATGTGCCCTAATGGGGAACAAAGAGAACTCTCTTCTCCCTTTTCCCAAGAAGACAGACTCTCCTCTCCTTTCTGGCTTTAACTGAGAGAATAGAACCTTGTAAGGCACAAAGAATCAATATTTATAATGGAGACGCGTGGAGGGAGGATGCTCTGATCATCTTATTATACGTGCTGATATTTCTGATCTTTAAAAAAACCTAAGGCACTTTGCTCAGGAAAAGCATATTTTTAACCCTGGTGGCCTAAACCACTTAGGCCAAATTCCAACTACTTAATTACATTCTGTCTAGAGTATCCTTCCAAGTGTTCCAGAACTCACAGTGGTTTTCATTTCCTATCCTAAGCTGCTCCGTTGTGCTATTGTTATTATTTAACATTCCTGAGAGTAGACAGATGCGCTGTTTGCAACAGGAATATATATTTCCTATTGAATAAGCTAATAGTCTAAAATATGGTTGCCATATTCCATCTCCAAGTTGAATATAAGAAATGCATTAAAGGAAACATAATAAAAGGAAACAGTGAAAGAAAATACAAGACAAGGCCTCTGTCCTGGTTAAAACCCAAACCAGCTGATGTGGAGAATAGGCCACTTTGTGACTTTGGGTCTGGCTAAATGTTCTCATTTTTGCAAAAACAATAAAACACTTGTGCTTATGTTGTAAATGGACAGCGTTATTAATTTCTAATAAAAAGACAACTATGTTTAAAGGAAGGATCACAGGAGGATGGGGCATTTTTGTACAGCAACAGCATTCCATTTAAAATAACTATTATACATTATAACTCTCCATTCTTCCCACCCTCATTTCTTTCAAATCATTTTATAAAGCATTCACATTTCTTAACATTGTAATTCACTCATTGTTAGAATCATACAACTATAACAAAAAAAAAATCACAGACTCAGAAAATTTTGACAGCAAAAGGGAGGCAGTGTAGCAATGATTGATTATTATAAGCCCCTGGCCCTTCTCTTCTATTTCAATGGAAGGGCTCTCTCTCCTTTTAAGACAAATCCCTTTCCTTGTGCTTTGAAACTATACCCTCTGCCTTGGGCAATTCAACCTACCAATTGGCTCTCTCTGGTCTGACTTCAGCGTACTCCTATCTACTTGCCTTTTATGTATAAGCATGCCAAGTCTCTTTTACGTAGAATAATAGCAATATTTTAAAAACAGCTGAATATTCTTTTCTCTTTTGCATTTCCTGAGTAGGATTCTCCCCCAGTTCTGCTAGAGTCATCTGTTTGCCTTGAGGAAGATTGAAATTGTGGAAGCTGGACTGCATTGAGTCAGAGGCAGTCACTGTTCAGCTTTTGACATCCGAAATAAATATGTGAGTTGACTACAAGACTGAAGTTTTGAAAGCCAGGTTTGGATGAGACAGTTTTTTTTTCCTAAAACCCTCTAGCTTCCACTAACCCCCTAATGTATTAAATATTTGGCTTGTCATGCTAGATCATAGATATTTTCTACTTACCAAGGATATAGAAAAGTCAGAATATGTCATGAAGAAAGTCTGCCATAAAGGGAGGTGGGGAAGCCTTCCCACTCTTATTGCCAGGCCAGGGGTGGGTGAAGTATATGATGAAACCCATATATATTGATTACCCCTCTTTATACCATGGTTCCAAATGTGACATGCTGTTAAGTATGAAGAAAAGCCAAGAGTGGAGTGAAGTTGATACCACTTCCTGTTGAGAACCTTTGGGAGGAGGCACATATGCAGGTTCCTTTCATATCCAAGACCCTCCCCAGGCTCCCTCCACTGGAAATCAGTATGGAGGTAAGCATGAGGCCTGAAGGACTCTTTTGCCCAGCTCCATGAAGGATATGTTTTCCACGAGCCCAAATACCATCGTATGAAGGAGGAAGGGAATGTGAATAACAGTTCTGATGGGAAATTGGACTTTCAGCTGATTCTTTATCCACAAGACTGTTTTATATAAAAAGAAACTATTTAAACCACATAATGCTGAGGCACATTTTTCTAGTAAGTTTAGGTAAGTTTTTGCCTCCACTTACCAGAGGGGAGAAATAGTGGATATTTATCAGATATTTTTGAATACCAAGTGTCTGTGAAACACCCTTCTTGTATCTGGAGAGTTTGCCACATTTTGAGTACAGCCTTTGCTAAAGAGAAGCCAGAATTTATTCCCCCAATCTTTCTTGTTACTGATGTGCAGACTCATAAGATATGCTCAAGATGACTTGGATTTGAAAATAAGCAAAGTGTCGCAAACAAGGTGGCACTAGCATCTGGCTTCTGACACAGGCCCTACTCTTTTTCCCCTTGCGGAGTGCAGGCTCCGGACACGCAGTCTCAGCGGCCATGGCTCACGGCTCACGGGCCCAGCCGCTCCGCGGCATGTGGGATCCTCCCGGACCAGGGCACGAACCCGTGTCCCCTGCATCGGCAGGCGGACTCCCAACCACTGCGCCACCAGGGAAGCCCAGGCTCTACTCTTATTAGCATGAACTGTGAGTCTCCAACAACATCAGTGTAAATGGCTTTGTCATTATCAGTGCTGAGTAATAATGGCAGAGTATTTTCACTGGAGTAACCTTAATTGTAGTTGGTTATTGGTCCTTAGTGTGTGGCTTCCATTCTTGACTCTCTGACCAGAAATTCTAGGTGCTACCTATCATGCTTTATTAAATTCCTTTTCTGATTAAACTAGCTGTTGATCGCTAGGAACCATAGCCAGTGACAGTTAAATTTCCTGAGTGCTTACTATGTACCATACACGGGTTTAAGCACTTTGCATATTTTATTTATCTCATGTAATTCCTCTCAACAATATTAATAAAAATAGATACTATTATTATCTACATTTTACAGATGAGACAACTTAGAGGGAGATTCAATAACTTGTCCAAAGTTGTTTGTTAACCAGTGAGATTCAAGTTCAGCCAGTCTAGCCTCATAGCCCATATTTCTATCTCTACACTTTAGACCTCATAATATGTATATAGTATTTATATATATATTATAAATATATATACATCTTTATCTCTCTATATATATTATATATCGGCCTATTTATGTAGTGCAAGAGTAAATCTCTAGCTCTGTATTTACATTGTACATATCTTGAGAAAATCCTGTACCTCATTCTGTTTATAAACACTGCTTTATTTCCCAACCTTGTCCTTGCTGGATGTGTTGAAAGCATGGCTTTCTCTTGCTTTTCCCACTTCATCCCCTATCTTCCACTTTCAGTCCACTAAAATACAGCTTCCTCTCCTATTGTTCTCTGTAACTGCTTCTCACTGAGGTCACTGAAGGTGTTATCAATAGTCTCTTTTTTGGTCTTTATTCTTACTCTATTTCTCTACAGCATTTGGTATGTGATTCCTTACTTCTTTCTTGATTCTTTTTAGCTATTTGGTTTCTGTGATATTTTTGTGACCTGGTTTTTATCCTAGAGCTCTGGCCAGTGTCTCTCAGGGCCCTTCATGGGCTCTATTTCTTCTGACAGACCTTAAATACCACTTTAAATTCTCAGTCTTCTTTCACTTTCCCTGGATGAACTTATAGACATTCAGATATAGAAACACTGACGAATCTCTAATATGTACTTCAGCAAACATATTTATCCTAAGATCTATAATTACACATCGTATTGTCTGAGGGAAATCTCCCTTAGTATGTTCCAAATATATTTCAAGTTCAAACTTAGTATTTCCCAATTAAACTCATCTTTCCTTTCCTTCTCACATTTCTCCTCCTTCATTCCCATTATCGGTTAATGAAAGAACCATCAACTCACTCCATCAAGAAGCCCACAGGTCATCTGTTTCTTCTTTTTCATCTTCATACTCCACCTCAGTTCGCTAAGTATACTAGCTCTGTCATAGTGCATATCACCCCATCCTCACCATCTCTACCAGCTCTGCTTTTATCTTTTTGTACTGCTTACTCCAACAGCCTTCTAAATCCATCTAAATGGGATTTCCTCTTTATATTTTCCACCTCCTGCAGAACTGGCTTTAAAAAGCATAAAAGTAGGGGCTTCCCTGGTGGCGCAGTCGTTGAGAGTCCGCCTGCCGATGCAGGGTTCGTGCCCCGGTCCGGGAAGATCCCACATGCCGCGGAGCGGCTGGGCCCGTGAGCCACGGCCGCTGAGGCTGCGCGTCCGGAGCCTTTGCTCCGCAACGGGAGAGGCCACAACAGTGAGAGGACTGCGTACCGCAAAAAAAAAAAAAAAAAAAAAAGCATAAAGGTAATTATTTCACTTCTCATTTAACATCTTTCAGTTGCTCCCCATTAGTCAGGATACAGTCTGAGCTTCTCAGCCACTACTTATTTGATCTGGCCTGTGCTTATCTAGATGCTTCATTATCATACAACTCTCTGTCTACAGACCACATTCCACCCAACTGATTTATTTGCAGTTTCCTCTAATACTCACGCTCTCTCGTGCACCTGTCTGAGGTTGCTGTTAAATTCATGTGACACAGTTGGCTTACTCCCACTCATCCATCAAAATGCATCTCAGATTTTACACTTTGCGTGTCTTCCTGTGTGCTCCTCTTAGTGATAACAGTGTTAACTCTGTGATATTCTCTCACCCACTAGACTGTGAACTTTCAAAAGAGATTTGCTATGTCTTTGGTCTCAGAATATTCAGGCCTCCCATGAAGACTGGATTATTGTAGAAACTAAATATTATTTTGCAAATGAACTGGTATCAAAAGTATACGTATTTACTTGAAAGTTGAGTGAACGAAGGCCTGGAGAGGTTAAGTGATTTGTCCATCGCCACACTGCTAGTAAAGACAAAGATGTAACTATTCATTTTTCTTTAACTGACACTCTCAGAACTTAAAAAAAATACCTGAAATACAGAAGACATTATATACTTGTTCAATGAATGAATGAAAAAGGAAAAGAAAACTATCTCATTTTCTATAACAAAAATGTTAAAAATAGTGAATTTCAAAATAGTGCAGAAGAGGGAAGTTAAAATACACCACTTTTGTTTTAAAAGTGTTCTTATTAAATGGCAATATTTGAAGAAAATATTTTCAGTGTGATTTCCTGATCTTATAGGGAGCCAAATTATATCTATACCTTCTACTCTCTAAATGGGCATGTAGTTGGTTATACTGAATAATTTAAAATTATTAAAATTAAGGATGCCAGTAAATTTAATATGAAAAAGCAAGTTAACATTGCCCAGATTTATAATAATACTTTGAATGCCTGAAATCACTTTTAGTAAGAGTGTCCTTCTACATTAGTAAAATAGTAGAGTGGGAGGCTGAATGCAAAGATTGCCCAGATGACCTCCATCCTCTGTTGTTAAACCCTAGATAATCCCCTCCCTGTGAGGGCTGAGTGGGACCTGTGATTTGCTTTTAGCCAATAGAATATGAAAAAGGTGATGGGACACCACGCCCAAGATTGCACTGTAAGACTTCCTTTAACAGACTAGAGTGAGGGCATCTCTCGTGCTGGCTTTGAAGACATAAGACGCCAAGTTCTGAGAAGGTCACCTGACACGGAACCATGGTGGCCTCTAGTAGCTGAGCAGCACCCAGCCAGAGAGACAACAGTGAACCCAGTTCTCCAGCCAGAAATAATTGAATTCTGCCAACAATCAGTGTGAGCTTGGGATAGACCCTGAGTTTCAGAAAAACTGTAGCCCAGCCTACACCTCGACTGAACTCACCTATGCTAACTATGAGATCATAAATATGTGCTGCTTTAAGCTGCTCAGTTTGTGGTAATTTGTTACATTGTTTAAAACTATATACACTGCGTATAAAATAGGTAACTAATGAGAATATACTGTATAGCACAGGGAACTCTACTTAATGCACTGTGGTGACCTAAATGGGAAGGAAATCCGAAAAAGAGGGGATATATGTATATGTAGAGCTGATTTATTTTGCTGTACAGTAGAAACTAACACTATTGTAAAGCAGCTACACTCCAACAAAAATTAATTAAAAACAACCTAATATACTACAGGTTACTCCTATGTATATTTAACATAACAAAACCTGTTATATAACCTTCAAAATTGCAAGAACAAATAACTATGTTAGTGAAAAGCAAAGTTTCAAAGTATTAAAGGAAAAGAAAATCTAATGCTACCTGAATTATAATTCAGGTTTCAAAACATGACATTAAGCTGTATGAGAAAAATACATGATAAACCAATTGAGAATGAATAGTAAAGTCTTCAATTTTAATAGAAAGGAAAGGAAAACCCAACCACATGTTTTTCTTGGGTTTACATCAATATTTATCCACAACTTTCCGTTTTAGAGTATTTTGTGGCTATTATTTTGCAAACTACAGCAGGTCAATTTCTGTTTTATTTAGGAAAGTAAAACTATGTCAAAAATACTTAAACATTGTACAAAATAAGCAATATATTTTAGTAAAAATTAAAAAAATTTCAAATAGTTTAAGATTATTTATCACCAAATATCAATAATCTACTTCTCTGCAATAATTGTGTCTCCTAAGCTGGTCCTTTCTCAAACTCTTTCTCTTCCTTCACATGATATAAAACATGTGACTTTGTCACTATCAAAATTAATTTTAACTTTTTTTACTTTAAGTATTTTCACCTTAAGTTTTAAGAATACAGCAGATAAAGCTTAAAGAAAACAAATGTTTAAACAACCAAAGTTTTGGAAGTTTTAATTCCTGATCTCCAGAACTAATGTGGGAGTAAAATACAAATGACCTATACATATTTTAGACTGTTATATTTAATTTTAAAATTCAGCATAGACAGAAACTTAGTCTGGAAATTTGGTAGATAACACCTGGCAGGGTTTATCACAACCTGGACAGGAGAACCAGACATTGTTAAATAAGCTTTGGACTTTGAGCATTCTATTTATTAAACAAACAAACAAAAAAGTGAAGAGTTTAAATGCTTAACATTTGCTATTTTAAAACATATGAAACTCAAGTAATGACTTTTATGGCTGCCTAGCTACCTCTCATTTGTAATTTAAAATATTAAAACTAAGAATCTGAAAAATACTTAAATGATACCCTAAAAATTTCCTTTCCAGCTGTGTGAAAAATACAATAGTTTTATGTTACTGTAACATGTACTGTTTTCTTAAGTCTTAGCAAAGACTTTCTTACTTCCACATTCTTAAGTGTTCCAAGTCTTAATGACATTATCATTTTCTATTTGTGATAGGATGACTAGCCTTAGGTAGCTCACAGAAATTGTTATTCACTTCTTGCTTCATAACATTTTGGGTACAATATGTACTAACAATTTTTTCTCTGTTTTCCTTCCTGAAGCTGATCTGATATTAAAGTGCTAGCTTTAATAAGTTTCCACTTCAGTCTAAAATAGATAATTTAAGAAATCCAGAAAGCAGAGGCTGCCAAAGCTCAGTTTCCTAAAACCAGATTGCTATTTTACTTCTTCCATTGTGACAAAACCCAGGCCTACAGAACCTGCCCCACCTCTTCCTCAGAGTAAATAGCTCTCTCTCTGATCCAGTGACTTCACTGAGGAAGTGCTCCGTGTCAAAGGCTATCATTCAATTTCACTTCTTATTTTATTGTTTGTTTTTTTGTTTAAATTTTATGGCTTTCACATCTGGATGGCACAGCTTTCATGTGGTATTAAAAGTATGTGTCCAAAAATGTGTCCCAGATGAACATCCTGTTTGTCTTTTGATTTAAATTTCTGTTTAGTAAACCTCTGTGGTTTGGATACAGTGAGGAGGATTTTCAGCCCAACTCCCTACCCACTTCCTCAAAAGTAACGACTCCCCTGTCTTTTCCTCCCTTACTCACCTTTCCTCTGCTAAATTAATATTGTCTATCAAACACATTCTTAGGAATATTTAAGAACATTACCTCGTCTCTCAATGATAAAATCTATGTCTAAAGCATTACTGTTCTGGAAGCTCTTTCCACAAAATGTTTGTTTTACATGCTACGCCATTAGCAAATATGAAAATGTTCCCATCAGGCCCTGGTAGAAAAATAACCAATTTTTGAATTATGAGATACTTGCTTTAGAGAAACAAATAAGTGCTTTTTCAAAAATAGTTTAGCAACTGTATTTTTCTGTTCAAAACCAGGAAAGAAATATGGTTAAAGTATTTTTTAAGTCTTCCCTTCAAATTAGTCATAGAAATCCTATCACTGATGAATAGGTTTACTTGACATATTGTATAAAATTATTTTTTTAAAATAACTATTGTTTAAGCCACATTTTTTGAAGCAAAGAAATCTGGTTGTTCTTGGCATTTCTTAATTTGCTTACTTGGGGGTATGTTCTCCCCAAATCCACACATATAATTTCCATTGCCTTTAAAAGGAGTTATGAACACACATCTGAAGGAGAATTGACCACTCAGTTTTTGATGTTCTAAAGCCAACTAAAGCATGAACCTCTTGCTTCCTTTCTGATCCCAGCCCTTTTCAATGAGAACAATGCTTATGCAAGATTTCCTAGGGGGATTGTGGTTTGAGGTTTTAATAATCTAGGCTAAAATTCAAATAGGAACCACAGCTGCTTGGATAAGATTCTTAGACCTTTTTATTTGAACTGCAGTGAACTTACCAGAATTTTTAAATATTCTGAGCAGTATCTTATATGTAAGCGTGACACGTGGTAGCCTTCTTTCAGATATAAGAATATCTATATACCTGCAAATATTATGAAAATAAAAAGGACATGTACTTTCCTTAACCATTTGAAAATATGTTTAAAAACAGATTTGGCTCTTTTAAAAAGTAATAAGCATTACTGTTCTAAATCAATAAAAGAAACCTATTGAGAATACTTTATATTTTCTATCTTTTTTGTTGAAATTCTCACTTTGTTCATGCATTGTTCTTCTGACCTTGGTGTGAATATTTATGATTGTTAGTTTGAACCCTCTATCAGGTAAATCACTTATCTCCATTTCATTAAGATCTGTTTCTGGGGATTTATCTTGTTCTTTTGTTTGGAACATATTCCTCTATTTCTTCATTTTCCTTGACTCTGTTGGTTTCTGCACATTAGATGAAACAGTCTTGACAGAGTGGCCTTGTTAGGAGATGAACCTTATTGATCAGCCTGGCCTGAACGCCTAGTTGTCTCTCAAACTTTTATGATTGTACAAGCCTCCTCCTTTGTTCTTAGTGGCTCCCAGTAGCTGAGGCTGTGCCAATATCTGTCAGTGTCCCAAGGGGGAGGATCACGGTCAGCACCTAGCTGCAAGCTGATTAGAAGCTGGAGCCTCAGGCACACCTGGGAAAGTATATGGTTCAGCGTGTTCCGGGAGAAACTGAGAGACTGGCATTTTTACCTGCTTCCTCTGCGCTGGGTTCAGGTGTGTAACTGCTAGAGGTTGTCCCTGTGTCCATTAAAAACTGTTTCTTTGTTTGCTACAGTCCTGTGGGACTTGTGAATGCAAGCCCATTTGGTTACCAGTGCCCGGTAATCCAGAGACCCATCCTTTGGGTGGCTGCTGAAAAACCTTCGGCCCCAGATGTCTGTACAAGCTCCTTCCAGGGAGCTACCGGTGACTTGGAGTGGGTTGGAAGGAGAAAGCAAAAACAGTGTCTTCCAGCTTCCCTGGTCTCTGGGGAGGATCCCAGCTAGCCCCTAAGGCCTGCTAACTTAGCAGCTTGACCCTCAGGTAGCTTTTAATGTCTGCAGATAAACTCTTTCAGGGAAAGACAGAGATAGGTGATTTTGCCGGCCCCCTCTCCCTTGAACCCTGGGGGGAGAGCCATGGCAAGTATTCTCACTACTTAAGAATCACTTCTTTGTTTACTCTAGTCTGTGGGGCTCGGGGATGAGAGCCCCATTGGCTTTCAGAGCTAGGTGTTTTGGGAACCCTTCCCTCCAGTGGGAGTCTTAAAAGTTGGGGCACTAGATGTGGGATCCAAACTCTTCCATCCTCAGGGAGAAGCTGAGAGTTGAGGGTTCTCTCCCAATTGGATGGCCCTGTGTCAGGAGTGAGGTTTATGCTGAGAGCATACCTGGCCTTTCCCACCTGTTCAGATGTAGGTATTGTCCCATTCATGCAGTGCGTAGGAGTTACTTAGTTTCTAGGTCTCTCTGAGAGAGGACTGGCTGCTCATTTGTAGCTGTGCGTTCAGCTCTCCTGTGCGGGGAGAGCCCAGGAGCCACCTATATCGCATCTTTATTCCATTTGCTGCTGTATTTCTTTCCTCTGCTTCTGCTCGGCCCAAGTACTCCTGAGAATGTTTTAAAAATTAAATCTTTGGCACCATTGAAGTAGAAACTGTTTATTTTCTGGAATAATAAGCTATGTCTTCATTCTATTACCCATTTGGAGATACTTTTTTTTTTTTTTTTTTTGTGGTACGCTGGCTTCTCCCTGCTGTGGCCTCTCGCATTGTGGGGGAGCTGGCTTCTCACTGCTGTGGCCTCTCGCATTGTGGAGCACAGGCTCCAGATGCGCAGGCTCAGTGGCCATGGCTCACGGGCCCAGCCGCTCCGCGGCATGTGGGATCTTCCCGGACCGGGGCATGAACCCGCGTCCCCTGCATCAGCAGGCGGACTCTCAACCACTTAGCCACCAGGGAACCCCCCCCTTTTTTTTTAAATTGATTTTTGTACACTTCTAGAATAGTATTGAGTTTAAAAGGTAAGATCTAGCACTATTTACAATAGCCAGGATACGGAAGCAACCTAAGTGTCCGTCGACAGATGAATGGATAAAGAGGATGTGGCACATATATACAATGGGATGTTACTCAGCCATAAAAAGAAACGAAATTGAGTTATTTGTAGTGAGGTGGATGGACCTAGAGTCTGTCCTACAGAGTGAAGTCAGAAACAGAAAAACAAATACCGTATGCTAACACATATATATGGAATCTTAAAAAAAAAAAGGTTCTGATGAACCTAGGGGCAGGACAGGAATAAAGACGCAGACATAGAGAATGGACTTGAGGCCATGGGGGGTGGGGAAGGGTAAGCTGGGACCAAGTGAGAGAGCAGCACTGACATATATACACTACCAAACATAAGACAGATAGCTAATAGGAAGCAGCCGCATAGCACAGGGAGGTCAGCTAGGTGCTTTGTGACCACCTAGAGGGGTGGGAGGGAGGGAGACGCAAGAGGGAAGAGATATGGGGACATATGTATACGTATAGCTGATTCACTTTGTTATACAGCAGAAACTAACACACCATTGTAAAGCAATTATACTCCAATAAAGATGTAAAAAAAAAAAAATACGTATAGCTGATTCACTTTGTTATACAGCAGAAACTAACACACCATTGTAAAGCAATTTAACCCCAATAAAGATGTAAAAAAAAAAAAAGAAGAAATGCAGAAGAAATGATGAAATTAGAAAATCAACATGACAAGCATCATAGTAATAATTATCTCAAGCAAGATTCATCAATGGATACTGCAAACAGTGAGTGAAAGTTTAGGGACTAAACTGATAGCTACATAAACTATTTCATCACAAATTATATATTAATTGCAAAGAACAAAGTACTAACTTTACAGTGGAGAAAACTGGCAGATACCACTTTAACCAAGTGAAAAAAGTAACTATTGCCAGCTATGACAATTAGCAGCGTGTGCCTCCTGATGTGAAAAGCACTGCAAAAAACAGGCTCATGTTGTATTTTCACAGCCAAATGTGCATAACCTGAATCTGTCCATGAGAAAATATCAGACAAGCCAAAATTAAGAGATATTCTATAAAAGAACTGTCCTTTCTGTTCAAAAAAATGTCAGTTAGGAAATACAAAGATGGACTCAGGAACTGTTCTAGATCAAAGCAGACTAAGGAGACACGACCATAAAAGAAGTTATTAGAATAAATGATGAAATCAGAATAGGGCCTGCAGATATATTGATGGTAATTTCCTGATTTTGATGATTGTTCTGTGATTAATTCAAATCATTTTTGTTTTAAGGGAATACACACTGAATTATTTAGGAGTAAACTGGCATCTTGCATTATGTCTGCAACTTAATCTTAAATGGTTCAGAGGGAAAAAATGAGAACGATAAGGGGGCGGGGGCAAATATAGTGAAATAAAAACATTTGGAGGATTCCGGAAAAAAAATAAATCATTTCCCTTTTCTCACTTTTATAATCAACACTCTGGAGAGCATGTTTCACATAATAATTTTGGGTCCATTCTGGAGTATTTGTGAATTGATTGTTCCGTGTCCTTTATCCATTTATCTCTTGAGGGTTCTAGTGTCTTTCTTACTAATTTATATAATAAAGATATAAATCTTTTATGATAAAAAAAAAATGTAAGACCTGCTGAAGGGTCTGTTCATAAGGTTCTCGAATCCCAAGGTATGATAAATAACAGCCTTTAAGGATATTTAAATGAGGCCCCAATATTCACATAAAGGGTAGAAATTTCAGAGTCTATCACAGGGTTATAATGTTATTTAAATGTTTATTTAACCAATTAATGACCCCTTAGTAAGGGATTTGCAAGGAGAGAATATAATGGAACAGAACATCTATAAATGATCTGGCACTAAATTTAGGTAAAGGACTTACTCCAAAGACAGGAAACTTTTTGAGCTGGAAGACTTTAGATAGCTTTGAGGCTCACGTTGGGTGCCATGAGACCCACAGTTTCTGGGCCTGCTGGCTGATGGGCATTTTTCTGGGTAAATATATCCTGGGAAGAATACCAGTCCTGAAGGCCTCTGCACTTGGTGGGCCGATCCCCACAAGCCCCTGTGCTCAATCACACTGAGGGTCTCTCACCTCATCCGGCAGATTTCAAAGTTCTCCACAGAATCCTGTGAATTTACAGAGTTGTATAATGGACTTCCAGAAGGAGAGAGGTGCTTCCTATTGGTGGCAAGTGAGCTCTGGACATGTCCTTCAACTTCTGCCAGATCTGCTTAATATTTCATCTGCTTTATATTAATATTCTGGTTAAGATTTAGTTTACACCCATCTGCTAATTTTTTTTTTTAAAAAGGAAAATTTAGTTCCATGCATTGCATAGGATATTTAAGAGCCTCAGTATATTAAACATTTCCCATGAATTCTAACGATTTGAATGTAAATGGTTAATAGATGGCTTGTGCTGTATTGGGCTAAGGCAAACTGTGATGCAGAGGACAAAAGCTGTTTTCCAACATTTCAGAATTGGGTATTGAAACTAAACTGAGGGCAAGTATCTGCTCAAGGAAAATTCAGTTGATAACAAGTACAGGTGATAATGGCTTCTTGAAAAGAAATCAAGTAAAATATTAGAATTTATTGTCCTGGCAGCTACAGATAAAATCAAAGCATATCTTCTGTGACTCTGGTCACATATAGGCCCTCTGCATGAAATTTCCTTCTCTCTGCTGGTCGGTTTACTAACGCTTACTAACATTCAGGGCTTAGGTGGACCATTTACTGAGAATTCAGTAAAACACTTTTTTATAAAAAAAATATGAAATCAGTTGTTTCATGATCTAGGTATGGCTCCTGAAGGTAAGCAGGAGTCTCTGTTCCCTCCGAAATATGCTTCTTAGAATGACAGGCATTGATAATAGCATTCTCACCATTCTCTAGCTTGTGAAACCAGAGACAAATGAGAAACAGCACTTCCAGGAATTAGTCATCTCTGAGGGGTAATTCTGAAGACTGCAAAAACTCTTGGCAGGGACACTCCATTCAAACTCCTGTACTAAAAGACTTGACCAAGCTTTAACATGGTTTCTAGCAGCCAAAGGCCAAGCTCCTGGGAAGACTCAGCCGTCATTTGAGTTTCTGTCTGAAAACACTTAGGACTGTCAAAGAATTCCTGTTCTAGCCAGCACCTGACCACAGGCCCCTGACCTTCCTTTCTTAGAGCACATTTACTAAAAAAGGCTTACAATTCTGAATTCTTCCTCTGTCCTTTTAAGAGGTAATGTACCTCCTACAGTTCAGGAGTGTCTTGCTCAAGTTCTTAAAAGCCATTCCTTTGAAATGCAATCATCAGGAATGATAGGGCCAGTGTCTGGTGGGGAACAGAATCCTACCTTCTAGAATTGCCAGCTAGCTAATACAGCTGGTCTAATCAAATTTACACTGACCAATACCTACTAATTGTTCACCTTCCTGATTCTGTTTGAGCCCTTGCTCACTCCCTCTACCTACCCCCTTAATTTTCCCTTTAAAATACCGAGTTACTTCTGTGCAAATTGGAATGGACCTCAGTTCTTTCCCTTACTGTTAGTGGTTATTGAATAAAATCTGATTTTTACTATTTTAACTTTGACAGTTTTAAACCAGGAAACAGTGAGCTGGCTCCTGAGGGAGGTATGGAGAACAGTCTATGAGGAAACTGAAGCTTAGCATGGAGAGCACTTGGTTCTCAGAAGACTGCAGGCAGTGCTGGGGAGTAGTTCAGCAAGTGGGGGAGGTGATGGGGCCATATGTGTAAGCATCCAAAGAATGTATAACTTGATTCAAAGACTAGACACATAGAAGTAGAATCTTGAACTACAAAAGAAAGGAGGCCTGCTGAGTAAATAACCAAGAATAAGTCAGCACTTCACATCTACAAGAACTGATTACTTTGAGACTTGTTAAGACAGTTTAGCCGTATTTTGCTCACTTGGACAAGCGCTTAAGGCCCCAGAGGGAACTGGAGACCTTAATCTCTAAGTAGCTCTGAAAGCATCAAAACTGAAATCCTCTGTGAGGTAGGCTAGGTGAATCAAGTTATAGAATCCACCATTCAGTCAACATAAAGAATTACATAATTGCATGGAAATCTCTGGAAAACAATCATAGATAAAGCTTAACAAAATAGCAAGAAAGAATTGGATTTTTAAATATCTAAATCAGCAATATCTGTTGAGGAAAAACAAAAAGAAAATGTCTCTTTCAGATATTATGTCCCATAGGTTAGAGCTTGTCAATTCTCCTTTAATTTCAGGCAAAAAATAATTTATACTCTTGAAAAGTTTTCTTCTAGAAGTTCATGCCCAATATTGTACTTCTTTTAATAAGTTGTTTCAGTGTGGATTAGAAGAAATGTAATGTGAAACACTGGGTATGTGAAACATGAACAATATTTCTTTGATGGATAAATACTGCTGTTGGGATTTTACTGGATTGTACTGAACACTGAATTACAGTTATTGCAATGGTTTGGAAAAGGAAGATGCAGTCATAAATTCTGTAGCAATAGCTAAACTCTTCTGAGAAGCAAACTTTTGTGGCTTAATTTCAGAACAATTTAACAAGACTATGTAAATATGTAGAGTAAAATAAGGACCAGATACCTGAAGTAAGTGAAAATACGACATTCATTTCTTTATATAATTATACAAAAATTCAATTATAGAATTTTGTTCAGATTAAATATATAATACATTTAAATTTAATATCTATAAATATATAAATATGTTTTATTATATATTTTATGTGTGCATATGTATATATATCCATATATATTTGCAAATTGTAATTGAATGCTACAATTGTAAAAAAAATTACAATTGAATGTTATAAATGTTAAATTGTAAATTTTTTTTTTTACAGACTTGGAATTGGTTCCTTTATGGAAAAACTGAAAGTAATTGTACTTGAATGTAATTACAAAATGGACAATAATTAGTCTTACTTTGCCAAATCTATCATGCAAAAAGAGACATTGCTAACTACAAATACACATTTTGAGACCAAATGGGAAAAACAGTTAGCCAGGACCCTGAAATTTATAAGGATGCTCAAGATAGAGAGTAGAGATGAACAACACTGTTCACTGTGCCACCAGGCACAGTGGTTAGGAAAGTCCAAGCTTAAGCCATTAATGATCTCACTTGCATCTTCTTGTAGCTTTCAGTATTTCCTCTTTCTTGAAACTCTCCTCTTCCCTGTTCACTACGTGACAGCGTTTGTTTGGTTCTTCTTTTCCTTTCCAATCACTGGGCTCCTTTGTTTTGCTGACTCCTTTTTTCCCCCCACTTTCCTAAGTGGGCTGTTCCCTGAGGTTCTATTTTCAGTTTTCTTCTTCCACTACAGGCTTTTCTTTGACTATTTTATATATTCATTACATTAAATGCATTAAAGTGAATGCATTCAAACTCTGGCACTGTTCCTAGCACATGGTGTGGGTCATTGGACGATAGCAAATACTATTCTCCCTCTAATATTTTTTCTACTACTACTGTAACGACCACAGCAGCTGTTGTCAAATAGCCTACTTATCTTCTAAATATCTCAAATAGACAAAAGAAGGCAGAAATGTGACATAATATCTGTGATGTATAGGTCTTTCCATCAATACTACCATTTACTGTTACTGAGACATATTATCTTATTTACTTCTCAAAACCACCCTACGAAGTATTTCAATAATTTTTGTAAATAAGAAAATAAAGGCCCAGAACAATAATCTGTAGAAAATCTCATAGTTGTAAATTTTCAAAGTCAGGATTAGAGCTCATTCTTATCTCAAAAATCCATGTAAAACCCATATTCTTTCCATTGTACTGTATGTTATGGACCAATTTTTATCTGTCCCCCAAATTTTATGTTAGGAAGACTTTAATGAGGATAGGGAAGGACATATTACAGCTATATATTACTTTTCTAAATCAGTGATAAACTTATTTTCCTAGATACTGAACCTGAGACTCAGAGGGAAACATTTTTTAGAAAGTATCGTTAAAGGGGATATTGAACTAGTACCATTGCTAGAAAATTGATTTTTTTAAGAGCTGATCACTTATCAGACTAAATGTTGGTTTCTTTATATATGCTATTTTATCTAATGTGAGATTTTCATGCCCGTTTGAAGGTCTTAATGACTAGACTGAGGGAGTGCAATAAATAAGGTGGTTGGGTCTTAAAAATTCCTTTCCACCTTCTATCTAGTTAGCCTCTGACTCTCATTCCTTCAGCTCTTCCAATGATATTGTAAACATTTAATTCCCTGGATTAAGTCCCTTATTTTTTGAAATTACTATGGTATTTTCTCTTTCATACAGACTTGACTGATAAAGGAAGCATCACACTTTGTTAGTAAAAGGTAAGTCAAGTTGAAACCTAAACCCAAACTCTAATCTTTGGTGAATGTCAAGTTTAGACCTATGCTAAATATGCCTTCATAACTTTTAATCTGTTTTCCCCAAGTCTTCTCAACCTATCTAAGAGCAAAGAAATTTCTTGAAATACAGAATTAATGTGCACTATCCCGGAATACCAGTGGTTGAAGAAAATGAGAAAAAAATGGAAGGATTAGAAGATCAATTATGTACAAAAGCTAGGAACTCAATCAAAAGTTTCCAATCTGTCATATTTAGAAATAATTTTCATTCATGATAAACATAAATTTTGGAAGAGAAATAATCAAAATAGTTTACAACCTGTATTCTTCTATTTTCTGGCTTATATTTTGTGACAGTCAAGAAAACTATCAGAAACCTAACATGATGCTTTCTGTCTGTACAAAATTCTAGTCTCATTTTACTTGAAACATTTTAGATATAATTGACTATTGTATTTCAGGAGATCCACGTTAGTGATATTAATTGTCTATACAGGCAAACAGATTGGATGGTTGGGGTTTTCTATAAACAGATTAAAAGACTAAAACTAGGAAGATGAAGAGTGAACAAAATACGATAGAAAATCATAAATTAACATGGTTCCTGAATTCAATAAATGTAGCTACTGTTATTCTTTAAAAAGTAATAAAGAGCTAATACTAAGCTCTTCCCAAAACTGAAATACCAGTATAAGAGGGTAATGTGAAAGTCGACTTAACTGTGAAAAAAGACTTAAATGTTGAAAACTTTTGTAGGTTACTAATCTCAATCAATACAATATATATATTGTCAATGCCTCTCCACATGAACTTTATATTTTTATATGAGTTTGTGAACAAAAAATAATATTCCAATAAAAGTAAATGTATATGTGATTTTTAAAAGAATAGATATATATATGTTCCACATATTGAATCGATTTTCAAACTTCAAATTTTTTACGTGTTTTTGGAGTAGAACACATCCTGAGTATTGCCCTTCTAGACCAGTTTCTTACTGCAGTTTTGCTAATGGCATTTGCACATGTATACAGCTCACCTTCTTAGAAGCAGCCTGCTTTAAGATTGAAAAAATGACCAAGAGTGATCAAAATACAACTCTGTGAATGATCCAGTTATTACCTAATTAAATTTCAGTGTTTCAAAGTTAAGTGCTAGAAAATGGCAGAGGAACTAAGGTGGGCAGCTGAGATGTCAAAGTTTGCTCAATTTCAAACTTTCCATTAAGTGGAAAATAAAGACTCCATACATTTATTGCTTTGAAAAAAGATCAAAAATGACATTTAATGACATTCTTGAGGAAGATTTGCAACTGCATAGAATTCCTTGGAAAATAAACTTTAATTGGTTTTTTTTGGCACATAACTTTCTTTTTGCAATTCAACATGAATTCAAACTTTTAAAATCCAGATGGACAGCACGTGACAAATATGGGTAACCTCAGCCAATGAAACAAAATATATTTGTTTCCACCCTATCTAATGTGTTACTTCCTCCAAGTAACAATAGAAATCTAACAGTTTTTTAAAGAAATAAAAATAAATCAATAAATCAAAAAAATTAAATGGGGGATAAATTCCCTTTAAAAATTATGATTTTCATTAATATTATATCTAGCATCATTGATACTTAACAGGAATTCTGGAAATAGATAGATTTAATGTCTAACTGAAATTATTGTCAAGCTTTAATTAGCTATTCTGATTCCAGAAAGAGCATGAACAATTATATCTCACAGAAAATTCTTAAGCTTTATTCAACTTTATTTTAATCACTCTGTCTCCCAGATTTAAGAAGAGCTTCTAAATGTAAAGCTGATGTGGAAGCAGTGAATTCAGATGGGGTTCAGCAGGAATACAGAGGGTAAGTAATGTATTCAGAGAATCTGTTAGCTAAAGAATACATTTTAAAAATACAAGTAAAAAGAAGATATGTGTTTTATGACCAAATCCATGACATTATGGTATTGCTTTACTGTTTTAAGAGTTCCTTCTCTCCACATCTTTTTTTTGTACATAAATGGTATTTTATTGCAGACAATAGTCTTATTTACAAATGTTTACACATTTAAGGCAAACACTGTCACCACAAACATTAAAATTTCAATATGCAAAATTCAAATTTACAACAAGAAAATAAGCTCAGAAACCTATTTTTGGATGATATGGTTATTGCAGCACTACCTTTATAATTTCTTACCCCAGAGTCCAAAAATGTAGGCAAACCTTAAACTTGTAGCAAAAACATTTTGGCACACATTGGTATCTATAATCTACTTTGTGCAGAAATGTTTCCATGAGACTCACAGAGTACTCTTTGGAAGAAAGAGGCAAGGACTGGTCATTTGGTTGCCCTTTGGAAATGTGAGCTTTCTGGGAGTTCAGAAACAGCCACAACATAGAGTATAATGAGATACAGCTCTGGCTGGGAAAAATGTGTCTTCCATCAGAAAAGGACCTCCAATTCCTGGGGGATATCCAACTTCCATCTTCTACAATATGTCATTTCCAGCAATCACACATTTAATTTCCAAGAGTTCTTTGTTGATCTCTGAGATTTTTCTATTCATCTCATCTCTTGGTATGTCATAGATTAAATCTCTTTTCTTATATAGCTGATGATGTTAATTGTAGATTTTTAAAAGTATTTTTTCTACTTCTGCAATTCTTTTCATGTTCTCTTTTGTCTATTTGTTTATTTTGGTCTCTATTTTTGTGGCAGGCTTTTCTCAAATGATACCTTGTTCTTCATTGATATTAAACAGGGAGCTCTAGAAAGAGATTGGACACTGTGTGTGTGGGTGGGCTTGTGAACGGGGATCTTTTTTACAGGATGACTAGACAAGTAAACTGACTTTTTGGGGGGAGATTTCCATATGTCAATGTCTAGACATCATTTTTCTGGAATCCTGATGTCTCTCCAGAGAAGAATCATCTCTTCTTCTGCCTGGAGTTATTTTCCTCAGCAGTTCACACTGTGAGGGAAGGGTTGAGGAAGGTGGATGGAGGTCCCAGTGTCCATTTTAAAGACTTTATCATGATTTCCCGTTTATCACTGTGGCACCTTACCAGTATTCTCTGTGCCTTCTGTCCCTAAGTTTGGAAAGTCCTGGTTCAATTTCTACAAACAACAGACTGATGATCTCCTAAGGTCATGGCTAGGGAGAGGTGAAGGGTGTGTGTGTACCTTGGGGTGGGGGAGTGCTGCGAGAGAATGGTCACCTAGCTCTACACATGGGAGAATGTGATGGATGTGCCTGTGTGTTTGTGCGTGTGCGGGGGAAGTAGTGGTGGCAATTATTCTATACACAAATTTTTTTTTTTTTTTTTTTTTGCGGTACGCAGGCCTCTCACTGTTGTGGCCTCTCCCGTTGCGGAGTGCAGGCTCCGGACGCACAGGCTCAGCGGCCGTGGCTCACGGGCCCAGCCGCACAAATTTTTGAAGAAGTCCCCCCACTTTCAAGTCTGCACCTTATCTTGTGTTCTTTGGAATTTATTATCTCCAAGCACAGAGTTCTTTAGGAGAAAATCATCTCCTTTCTTTTTGATACTCCTCTCTGCAGGCACTCAGTTTGTAACTTCTCTGATAATATCGTTCTATGAGCTTTCCATCTTTCAAAAAATAGTTAATTGAAATTGCTAGTCTATGTTTGGCCCCTCTTCTGCTTTCTTCTGCCTGCCTGTCTCTCTCCCTTGCTTTCTCATTTCCTCTCATTTTTTCTTCCTCCATTCCCCCTCTTCTTTTCCCCTCCCTTTCCATCTCCTTCTCTCTCTCTCTCTCTGCTAACTTCGTAAGATTTGAGAAGAAAAAAGTGATAAATACACATGGCTGCCTTGATGTTTAACCAGACACCCAGACTGAGGATCCCAATATACTCCCTGCTCTATGCAGAACTGGCTCAGACTAAGCAGCTCTGAGGCTGTAGGGTAAAGGCCTGAATGATTACAGATGAGCAGCATGAGTGCAGTAGGGGCTGACATTCCCACTCAATTGCTTGATTCAATACTGCACTTTTATTAAAAAAAAGAATCATAATTTTTTTTTCTGTTTGAGTCATATCATTGATGTAACTGTGGGTTTTCCATTTCTTTGGCAGTACATTTTCTGGTCTCTATGATTTAGTTGATTTCAGCTTCTATTTTAAATCTATTGGTATTTATCATGTCAAAGAAACATAGAGATAGACACAGCCTTCCTGCAAATCCCTTCCAGACTTTTCTCTGGTTTACATTGTTGACTTACCATTCTGCTATGTCCTATTTATTGCTTCAAGTACAAATACCTCTATACTCCTTCTGTATGCTTTTCAAGGCCTTCCATTATGTAGCCCCAACTAATCAACACCATTTTCTGTCATTCTTAAGACCTCTTAATCTGGCCAGGTGAATTTTCTCTATGTCCACCAAAACAAAATTTCTCCTATCCCACACCCATGGTATCCTGACCCTTCTTCTCCAGAACTCCTGTTCCCAGATACAATTGATGCGCCTGCCTGGCACCACATTTATGACTACCTTTGTCTTCCCTGCGATGTTCACTTCACTACTCTCCATCTTCTAAAACCTTATCTCATCCTCAAACTTCAATTCAATTTCCTACTTTCTCACACAACTTAAGTACTTCCTGTTTCTAGTCTTGTTTAGTTAATTGTGTTTTTCCAAAGTCAGTCTTATCTCCCTGAAATGGATTTTAAACTGAGAACAGGGGCCGTTTTTAATTTCTTTCCAAGCCTCACAACACAGATCCTCTTTCTGAGTACTCATCAACTGATGACTAGTATTGTCTCTGTCCCTTTTCAGTTAGTGGTTTCATAAGTAGGTTCCTGATGATATATTATGCAAACTAGATTCTGAGACTTGGGAAGTTTAAGAGTTTTCTTTAGTTGGATCAGCTACGTGAGGGAGGAAACTTTTGCTCTCTGCTTATGACATATTATAGTGCTACGTTCTGGAGTATAACTAAAAACCAGTTGGATTTACTATTGCTTATTTCAATTTTTAAGTTTGTTTGTAAGAGGATAAATTAGGTACGGATATCATCCACCCATTTTTGAATCCTCATTTCCCTAAATTTTCTCAATTTCTCTTTTCATTTCTCTCCCAAGTGTTCTAGAGTTTTAAAAATTGTTTTTTGATATCTTTGTAGAGATTTTATTTTTTAATTTGTTTTGTTTTGTGTTGTTTTGTATTTCCATCTGGTATATTTAATTTAAAAAAGTAAAGTAATTTTCTTAAAGTTTGTTCTTAGTTTATCCCATGTTTAGTTAGACTAAGTGCCAAGCTATGTTTGGCAAACTTGAGAAGGTAACTGCTAATTAAGCAGAATTTATTTAATGATAAAGAGAAAGCAAGAGCAATCCTTTAAACTAGGCATGAGAAACTGATTCGAGAATGTTAAGTACTGCCAAAGTGTTGCAGAATCCTCAGTTAATGATTTAATTAGTAGCAAACTGTCATCAGCCTAAGTAAATGTCTTAACACCTGCTTCTTTTAGTCAGTCCCTAGTGACTTAGACCTATAACTTCTAAGTCATTAATGTGTTGCTGTTATTAGAGTATGTTAACATAAGACTTCATTTGGTTGGTTTTAGAGTATCTACAAAAGTAAGCTCTTTTCCCCTCTTTTCTTCTCATTAACTAACCATCACATTTTTATATGAGTTTCCTTGCCATTGGTGGGAAACTCTAGTGCTTCACTTATAAATATTAGCGTAATGGGTTAGTGTTTTGGCCGCCCAACACCATAATTTGATTTGCAGATCAACCTCCCCTCGTTGAAAGTAACCTTGGTGGAACGTGAAATCCGTGTGCCTATCCTCCTCTTCAAAAGGAGCCTTCAGTTCACTGGACATTCTTTTCGCATTTCCCCACACTGGCAAGGCCAGGGACTCTGAAGCTGAAGCAGTGTAAAGCAAGGCTGAAAGAATGAGGTGGACTTTGTCCATTCCCCAGGAAGACCGTCAAGCAAGACTTGCTACCAAGACTGGTTCTGGACAGCTGAGAAGCTGTTCATCTGCAGGCTTCCCTCTAATCTTCTGAGCCCCCTCATGGCCTTCAAAGGGAGTCACTCTTTGTAAAGTCAACCTGGAGTCAGTTTGTGTTCTTGTTTACAAACAAAACAATCGATGTGATATACTCACCATTACTGTTACTTTCTCTTTCTGTGTATGGCCATATACAGCTACAGAACAAAAATACATTGCGCTTTTTATTATTAATTAGAATTTTTAATTTTTATTATTTAACATGTGTTAAGCACAAAAAGAAAAAACCTACCCCAAACCTCTCTAATGTTATGCCAGGTGTACTGGTATCTGGAAAACCTGACTCAGATGAATATGAGAACTTCAGAATGCTGGAATATTCAGGAGCAAGAAAAAGATGAGTGACCATGAAAACAGAGTCTGTCACATTTGGAGGATGAGATAGTTATGAAATAGTGAGAAAGAGAAGGAATATAAAGGTATTTTATTTTTTAATTAAGTGCCTACTGCTTTGACAAGAATATAGTCAGATTATTGATTAAAAATTTGAAGTAGTGAGTAGAAATGTAAATAAAAATACCATTTAATGTAATTTTTAAAAAAGACAATAAAAGAAAAAAACTAAAATTTTCTCCATATAGTTAGAAAAAATGGTATATACTTGATAGAGTTATAAAATGTCTTTGATGAATAAAACAAATTATAGTCTGAGACAAGTCATATAATGTAAAGGGACCTTTGAGATCATTAAATAGAGTGTCCTTAAGTCGCTGATCATGTTTGATAGTACTTTAAGTCTAACAGAGTTGATTGCTAGCTCAAAAACAACAACAACAACAACAAAAACCAGTGTCACATACTATCCCAGTGGTTTAGGTTATCTGCTTCCACTAAACCTGTAACTGTGAATCTTGACCACTCTCTACCTCCTCAGTGACTCAATGATGACATATCATCACTTTGGACCCAAATAATGTCTACTTCCACAACTCTGTAACCTTTTCTCTTCTCTCACAGAACACTAAAGATTTTGAGGAAAACAGATCCTCTTCTGGTATCCTCATCTAATTTGATCTTTTTTTCACAGATGAAATTAAGGACTTAAAGGAAATTACATTAGCATCTTATTCTGCTTAAAAAATTAATCTATAAAAAAATGCCTTAGAAAACACATTATTTGTATACACCGTAATTTCACTGCAATTCTACCATATGAGACATCTGAGTTTTAATATAGATTTCAATACATTTTCTTAGAGACATCTATAGTGGCTTAAGGTAAGTTCAGCTGAACTTACAATTGAATTTTCTATTCATTGACTTCCTACCACTCCTACCTTCTGTGTCTAGGCAGAACATAATACATAATACAAGACTGATTAAATTTCCATTCCTTTTTCAACTGAACTTGAGTTTTTAGTTTCAAATTTTAGTATGAGTTTGTTTTAATAAGCATTTTGGAAGGGAGTTTCTCTTAGAAAAGTATGTGACCCATGTCTCATAAAATTTTTTCTATACTTGGTACACTTCATTGTTTTCCCTGTTTTAGATCCAAACCCAGTGAAAGATTTGCTGATACATTTCACTTAGTTCTCAATGAAAAGAGGATATTATGAATTTCTTTGGATTTTATTTCTTGGAGATATATTTTCCATGTGCAGTCCGCCATTAGGAAAAATAAAACACCATCTAAAAGTATTACGATTAAAAAGAAAAGGATGACAGATTTATTCTTAACATAAATCAGTCCAGCTATTGCAAAAACTCTGTTTCAGTCAATACTACTCATAGTACTACTGCATAAATGTCACTTTTTAAAAAACCTAACACACAAGAGATATAAAAGGAACATCAGCTAAGGTGAAATAAAAAGTGAGAAATTCAGCTCACTATGTGTTAGATTTTCATACTGATCTTTGTGGTTATGATAATTGTAGATTTACACGTAGGCATTCCACTGAGAAAAGTGTATGTGTAATGTTAAATATCCTGATATTTCAACAAGAAATTATGCATCATAGAGCTCTTTCCTTGCCAAAGATGTTACAAACACATATAGCCACACACAAAAGCACTAATTTAGAACATCTATATACAGGGTGGTTGGGTATAACTTGGATGAGTTGGAAGATAGCAGTTAACACAGAATGGAAGTTCTCAAACCCAAATGAATGTCTTTAGAAGGTAAAGGAAAAGAAAAGTTTAGAGGAAAGCAAAATCAAAAGAGTGAAATGAACATCAGAGACTGGCACTATCAGCTGGTGAAATAATCTTTCCTAGAAGTCAACTTTTCATTTTTTTCCTCCTAGTCTTTTATTTGCTTGCTGATTAGCTAGAGACAAAGTTGTAGGCCTTTTTTTTTTTTAACTCAATAAAGGAACAAATCCAGAACATTTCATTAATTTGTTTTATTTCAAAGTTCTGTATGAAATGGATTCTAGAGGCTTCTAATATATAATAATATAAAATATGATATGATTTGATATATTATATAGGTATATTAGTTGTTGCTTTCAAACGCACTGGTTCTTTGGTGATTCTTAATTGTATATAAGTAGTTGTCCCTTTCAATCTCATTGAAAGGATGCTTTATATTTCCAGTCAAGATAGGCCTTTTTCTTGGAATATTTATGTGAAAACAGAAATACTCTGAATAGCTCAAACGTAGTGCAAAGATTCAGACCAAGATAAAAATTTGAATTTTATTACCGGGCAAAGAATTGACCTGCAGAAATAGGGAAGCAGGACACAGAAATATTCTGCCTCTAAGGCTGGTACTTTTTTAAAAAAATTTATTCATTGCTTTTAAAAAATGAATAGAAAAAAGTAGCTGAATAACTTCTGGTTGGCTGAATGCCGGTATTATTTTTATTGGCAACAGCCTCTGAGTGGCTGAAAGGTGGCCATTAACACTCTGACAGAAAGTGCTGACAGGGTGATTATAAGATTAACACCCTATGTTATATTAAGAGTGTCAAAACCTCACTCTTACCTGTCAGTGGAAAATAACAGCATGAGCGGAAACATTACAGAAACAGAACTATTTCTAATGTTGAAACAGCATGCTTTGGTGTGTCTAAACTTTTTTAAATGCTATGTTAGCTACTGAATTTAGCTGATGGTTGAAGGCATTCTTCTTTTACTCAATAAGGCGATATTAGGAGTGAAATATTTATAAGAACTATATATTATAGTAGTTCTCCTTTGGAATGAAAGTCTCACATATGATTCAATCAGAATAAACTAATTATGAATATCATTTCTTTTATAAAACCAAATTGATTTTTTACAAGCAATTCTTTACCTCATTTATGAAGAAAATGTAACAAGCAAGCTATTTTCCAAATTGCCCCTATAATGCTTTGTAGCCCAAAGTTGAAAAAATCCCTAATATTCTGGCCTCCAAATCACATAATCAGGACGTTTCCCTTCAAGAGGATGTTTGTTTGTTTGTTCATTCTTAATCAGAGGGATTCAAAGTATTCCTCTTCTTCCTCACACACAAAACTCTATTAAATGTATGTAAATATAAAATATCAGCATCATTAAACCATAAAAACCTCTAGCATTTCTTGTCTAGAAATGACTATTCAGTGTGTTGAGTTGATTATTCTTTTGAAAGAGTTTTGCTTGGGAAAAAGGTAAAAGTCAAGAATTGCAGGACAAGGGACATTTGGGGGAGGTGCTTAACCTGGAGGTGCTGAGTCAGAGAAGTGAGGGTTTGAGGAGAGAAGATGATCGATCACAGATCCCTAGGGAGCCTAACCAAGTCAGTCCCATTTGGGGTTCTAATAGATCTAGACACTAGAAGTCCTGGGCTCACCCTCAGTTTCCACCATACCCTGCCCCAGAAGACCTATCCATAGAATGAAGATTGGTTCAGGACAGAGCCAAGGACTCCCGAAGTCTCAGGGCTGAAAGAGCAATCCTCAGAGAGCAGCGGAAGGTAGATGGGAGGGCAGGGACTCAGGCATGCTTACGGGCCTAGCTTGACTTACAACCTTAAAATACTTGATATATATAAAGTTTTGCCCTGTGCTTGTGCCCCATAAAGTTAGGGTTGGGCCTGACAGGAGACTACTCATACCTAAATAGTTCTTTTTCTCATCCATGTAAATAATTCTCAAATAGCCTTATGTTATAAATTTTATCATTAAGTCATATTTTATAGGTAGAATATTTATTCATGATTCTTCTCACAAAGGCTAGTAACTTCTATTTCAATCATTGCTTAGCTAAAATAATGAATAGGCCCAAGAAAGCTCCTGAATTTGTGTTACTGGCTTGGTGATCAGAGAAGGTCTGAGCCATTTTGTATAGACATCGTAGAACTCCACTAAAGGTAATGGACTTATTCCCTTATTCCCATATTCTTTAGCATATGATTTATGCTAAAATCCTTCACAGAATCATTCAACCTGGACAAATGGTTTCCCAAAGAAACAATAAAGAAGAGTAGTAATAAAGACAATAGTGGAAGAAGCCCTAGATATTCAGAATCAGGACACTGAAATCTAGGGCAGCAGCTTTGCCTTTAACTATAGCTCTGAATAAAATTTACTCTCTGAGCTTCAGTTTTCTCAGTTGTAAATTCAGGAAGCTGGAATATACTGGTGAAGTCCTTATGGCCCCAAGCAACCTCTCAGGATCTGTATAGGAATAGGATGAGTAGTACTCAGGGACTCTTACACAGGTTCAATGTAACAACCTCCTTTAAATTATTTTTTTGTATAAGATGTGTCTTTGGGCTTCCCTGGTGGCGCAGTGGTTGAGAGTCCACCTGCCGATGCAGGGGACACGGGTTCGTGCCCCGGTCCGGGAGGATCCCACACGCCACGGAGCGGCTGGGCCCGTGAGCCATGGCCACTGGGCCTGCGCGACCGGAGCCTGTGCTCCGCAACGGGAGAGGCCACAGCAGTGAGAGGCCCGCGTACCGCAAAAAAAAAAAAAAAAACAAAAAAAATTGTTTTTAACAAATAATTTTACTGTTAAATAAATAAATAACTGTTACTGTGAAAACAGTAACAGTTTTCAAACCACAGACTAGATAATAACAAAAGTCCATTCCAGCTTAAAAAAAAATCGCTGTGGTTTTAATTATGTGGAAAAACAAAGAAAGGCTTTGGGTAATCAGACCTAGCTAAAACTCTTCTTCTTTGACATTAAGATAAAAAGAATGAAAAAAATCTAACAAATTGCTTTGGGATACTTATTTTCCCACACGACAGAATCCCAAATTGACTGACACTTATTTTTCAATTGCAGAAGGGCTGATTTTTCTCAATGCCTATTCTCTGTTGAATTTGTCAGTATTCCCACTTCAACAGACAAGTCTGGTAAGGATGAACAGATGACAGGTTTTGGTCATTGAGGAACTGAAAGGCAAAGATGAAAAAAACAAGGATGGGAAATTGCTGAGGGATTTTTAAAGAGAAGAGCAACCTGAACTGAATGACAAGGAATGAAGATAACATGAGTAGGAGAGTATTCGACTGACTGGAGCGTAGAAATGCAGGAAGCAGGGATTGTGAGGAGGAAAGGTAAGGGTAGTCCAGCTGTGAGATGACCAGGGCCGGATTTGGCACATGGGACCAAGCAAGAGGGAGGACCTGCATATAACTTGCCAAAGAAGACAAGTCAAGTAAGTGTCAGAATGGGAAAGGAGCCAGTATCCCTAGGCATCCCATCTACAGGCTCCATTCACTTGAACACAATTTCTCTTTTGGGAAAGTAACCTTTGTCCTTTATCCTAAGTACTTTCTAATCATCCACATCCTACTATAAGGTTACATTTTAATGGAAGTCAACTTGGAGACTTCTCCAGTGACATGAAACTGTTTTCTTTCACTCTGTGGTTTAACAGTTTCTCCACAGTAACAGGGCACTCTTTTTATTACCAGAAACATGGACCTTATTTGTGGTCTTTAGCCATGGCAAAACTCCCACTAAAGCCAATGGGAGTTGTGGCTAAGTAAACCTTAGTAAATAATATTCATTTTTATAAGGTTTGGAATATGAAGCAATCAGAATTGTTATTTGCTTATTATGTGTTGCCTTTAGTTCCCATGAAAGCATGACCACAAATAGGATGTAGGATTAAGGCTTCCTTTAGGTACACAATACAAATCTTGAAATCTTGAAATCTTGAACAGAAGCCATACATTCTTCAGGAAGGAAATATATGTAATTTTAACTAGCTCTTGATTATTGATTTATATATTCTCTTTTCTTTGTCCAGCTCGGTTTAACACTTGCAAGTATTTTTACAGTATATTGTTTCTAGCATTTTTTTCATTCTTTTACTACTCCTAACAAATTCTCTGAGTCCTATTCCACCAGGAAAAATAAGAAGTGAGGGGAATGTAGTTTCAGGAAAAAAAGCAATATCATTTTGGGAATGCTTCAGAAAAAATATGATACAGTTCTTAAATAATTTTATGAGAGTTTACACCAGATAATTAATAGTGCTGTTTGTATTGCAAATTTTCTTTTTGCAGGTCTGTGATCTGATGTGAAACAGAATCTCAAAATAGGCACCAGCCAATTGGACCTCATCATATCAGTATCTGATCACTCTATAATAGTCACCACAGCAGCATCCTGTCATACTAAACATCTGCACACTACCCCCACTCTTCATCCTCCTAATTTTGATCTTATGTGGTCGACACTGGAGGAAGATCACTCTTGTAATCCACTCACTGAGCACAACTAAAAGTACTACTTTAAATATTTTTTCTATTTTGGAGTATCCTAGAAAATATAAGTTCCACTCGACTGACGGAATCATTCACTCCCTGATGAAGTTACTTTGGCACACTTACAACGTGGAGTGCCAGTGACCACTTCTTTCTCCTGGAAATGCTATCTTTCCTTTTCCATGACCCAGATCTTTGCTGATTAAGTCCCTACATGTCTGACAACTCTCTTCCAGTGTTTTTGATGATTTCCTCTTTCCCAACCTTCCACAAAAAACCTCGTTTCCCTCTTTAAATTTATTTTTTCTGGGTGAACTTAGCCTGATTCACATCTTCAAGCATCACTTCAATTACAGGTCCCTGGGCTGACCACCTGTTTTGCAAATTAAGTTTTATTGGAGTACAGCCAGGCTCATTCATTGTTATGCTTCTTTCTCACTGCAGTGGCAGAGCTGAGTAGTTATGACAGAGAATGTGTGGCACGCCACACCTAAAACATTTACTATAGTGTTCTTTAACAAAAAGTTTGCCAACACTGACCTAGAACATTGACTCTCCATAAAGTTGCAGCAGAAGGTTGACAATTCACCATGTCCAAAACCAAATTTATTAATGCTATTTTCTTTCGTTGAATATGTGAAAGGTGTACTATCTACCTTTACTTTTATAGTTCCATATCTAATTGTTCACAATAGTGATAATCTCTTTCAAGGCTGAACTCATCACCTACTTATTGATCTTACCCATCTCTTACCTGAATATTTTCGTATCTAATCTCATTTTCAGCCTCTACTCCTCTAAATATATTGCATACTCTGTCTCCAGTAATCTTAAATGCCCATCTGTTCATGTGTTTATTGTTTAAATTTCATTGGTACCTCTCATTACCTCATGACAAAGTCCAAATCCTTGGCATGTCATTCAAGTCCATTTACTATACATTCCCATCTTACTGCTACAAGTACTCTCCATGTTTTCAAGATACTATTTCCCGAGCATTTGACATCCTTTCTATCTCATGCATGTCTTTGTTTATTATTGCCTCGCTGCTTGAAATGCTTTTCTGACTTTTCTTCTCTAATCCTACTCAATGTTTTTCCAGGTTCAACTCAAATGTCAAATTCTCGGTAAAGCACCCATTCTCAGCAGGTAAAGTTAAATGTTACGTCATTCTGCTCTTATCTGGCTTAGGATGCATTCAACCTTCCTCTAATCTTTGGCAAACTCTCAAAACAAACACAGTGATTTTTTTTTTTTTCCCTGTGGTCTTGGAGTCCTTTTCAGGTGGTTACTATGAATCAACTAAAGGTGTTCTAAGAGGTAACATGTGTGTCATAGCATGTGATAAACTTTGGATTCTTTATAAGTAGGGATAGTTAACTTCTTCATGTATTTATTCCAAGAACCCAGAACAGGAATAGTTCTTAAAACTCATTTAACCTGCTAAATTGATCTAAACTGATTTAAATTGAGATGGAAATGCTAATGCAGTATTCCAAGTTAGGAGGAATCACTATTTCAGGTATGATTTAAGATTACTTAGAGACAAATACCAAATCTTCTGATTTGAGTGATGAAGGTATATCTGTCTGTTGACAAGATGAACTCTACATAAGCATAGTAATAAAATGATAACAGTGATAATAATTACTATTCATGGATTTTCCAGTTATCAAGATATTTATATTTTGTCTCATTTAATTCTAAAACAATCGTATCATAATTATCATCATCATTATCACCACCATCATCATTCTCCTCTCATCATCTCATTTTATAGATAAAGGAACCAAATGTAGAAACTTGAATTGATTTCCTCTAGGTTAAACAAGAATTAAGTGGCAGACATGGGATAAAAAGTTAGTTCTGCCTAACTCTAAAGCCTGGGTTCTTAACAAATAAAATATATTGGTCCTTTACTTAGATCTATATTGTTTCCATGAGGGAATAAATGAATGAATTATTCTTCTTTTAAGCAGTACACAGAGAATGATTACAACACGGAATACTTCCAGAAGTACTTTAGAGTTGGGTAGGTTTGCAATGTCTTCTACTCATTGTTGCACGGGCATTTCAGCTGAATCTGTTTCAGTCTTTAGACACAGGATGATGTGCTAACTGGTTACCAGTTTCCTAAATGATGATCTTCCATGGATTTTATTAGAAACATCCACTGAAGCTTGAGAATTAGGACAATGGTGATATTTCAAAACGATTTTTTTTTCGCCTTCATCTTTCAGCTTGCTTAGTGTAAAAACCATTTTCTTCATGCAGTTGCTTATACTCAGTCTTAAATCCCTGTTTGAGGCTATACCATCTAGCTATAAGACTCTACTTTTCTAACTCCTGTTGTTTATGTCCTGTATGTCCTATACTTATGCATATGTTATGTATATTATTATTCTTTTAACATTTTATTGGAGTATAATTGCTTTACATTGTTGTGTTAGTTTCTGCTCTATAATATATTATTATACATTATGTCTTATACTTATCATTGAAGAGTTTACTACTTTCCTTTCAACTCAAACCTTTGCCATCATCCTAGGAAATTTCAATATTCGAATAAGTAACATATCCAACTCTTGATTCATTTACTTCTCGGCCATGAGCTCCCAAAACCAGTCAAGAAATTGTCATCACCTGAAACTGTTTTTCTCACAAAATCCATAAATCAGATTCCCACTGTCAGAAGACAAGTCTCCATGGTTGTCTCACATTTCTGCACATCTTGAAAGTGAGGTACTGATTGCCCTTTGTTCTGAACTATCTTTAAAAGAATGGGTATATAGAAAATGCTCCAAAGAGAGAAATAGTCTCCCTCCAGAACAAGGAGCATGTTTGCTTACCATCTTGAAAGATAGTGTCTCCCTCCAGAGTAGCAGACAGTTGTGTGTACCATCCAGTGTAATAAATACAGTACCTTCTTCCAGAACAAAGGGCAGCCATGCTCACTGACCATTATAAAACATTTGGATTCCTTAAATTCAACTTTCCTCTCCTGTACTCATCCCACTGCGTTTGTAGGTATCATCTGGTCCTTTGTGTTGCCTTGTGGAAATTGGGGCCTGGAGAACCAGTACAAAATTGAATATATGTATTCTGGCTAATTTTATTCCTGCGCATAATCAGTAATCATTCACCTCCAAACTAAGAGTCTGTGTCTTCCATGTACATTCATAAACGCATGGCACACAGGGTTAGATCTCGAACATTTCACAGCTTTTGACATCCACTCTCTGCATACAATATCTTGGCTATACTTCCATTTTGCTGCTAATCTTGCCTGCCTGCCATCTTATTCTCTTTTTTGGACACTCTACTTGCCTCAAGTGCAGAAGCCCTCTCTTGTCTTTATTAATCTCTAGTCAATACCTTGAACCATATTGCCATTATATTCTTTCATTAACTGCACCTGAAAAAAAACCTAGTTTTTATGATTCCAAGTATCTGCTTTCTCTCTTCCTAATTGCAGCCTGTTGAGCACCTTGGAGATGGAGGGGAGGAATAAAACAGACAGAAGACTGGTATCAGTACAACTTACTGAACAATGTCAAGCAGTTCCTCACTGTCTTTCTAGTCATGTCTCTCTTAATTTGGGGGAGTACCTTTTAAACTCATCCCATCCCCTTCAACTTCAGCATTATGCCTCAGCTTTCTTAGTTCTTAGCAAATTATCTTTCTTCCTACTTCATAAGGAAGACAGTAGCAATAAAATGGGATCCACCTAAACTTTCCATCACCAAGTGTATAAATCCATGCTCTTTTGACACAAAATATCATTTATGAATATTTCTTTCATAAGAACATAAAAGTCCCATATTTGATTTAAAATACATTGAAATTAATAAATGAATCCTAAACATATCTAGCTTAATGGTTTTATTTCTATTTATTAAATTTTGTCTCCTTAAGCAAGATAAACCTGTTGATCTGATAATGACTATTTTCCCTGCTTCCTTAAGTTGGAAATGAGTCACTGAGAAGTGAGCCTCCACTTCTATTACAACACTTGGGAGAGATGGAGCTAGTGGAAAGCTTAATAACTTACTCTAAAATGCAGAAGCTGGCAGGATAAAAGGAGGATAAAAATTTTACAAAGGACCATAGTTGGATGAGAATGCTGTAGTTGGCGCTTTCTTCTTGTTTGAACAATGCCCTCCAATCCAACCCGATCCTCATGAATTTCTCTGAACAGAAGCTTGGCAAACAAAACCAAAAACTGTTAGATAAAGTCAAGACAACCAGGGAAAGAATCCTGGCCTGCTAACACACCCTGCACTGGAACCAGGGTGGAAAATAGGAGGCATGTGTAGTGATGCTGCATTTTTTTTGACTTAAAAAATAGGTTAGTTCCCCCTTTGTTAAAAAATATATCCTTGATGTTAAGAATGCGCTTGATTATATCTAGTCACCTAAGTAGATTAGAGAGGGTTAAGGAAAGCTGTTTTTAATCCCTCTAGAAGCAATGCTGCCAAAACTCCATCTAAGGCCAATCTTGCCATGTGTGCTTTGGACCACATCCTGTTGTGCCATTAAGCAATCTTGCGTGTGGTGCTATCCTTTCTGAATCTCCACACTCCCTTCTGAAAACTTAGCATCTCAATTTAAATACACTCAGGACTATTGTACACTTTAGATCCAGTGGCCTCCTTTCAGTCTGTCTTTCTTGATCTCATTACACTTTTAAGATAGTGGATCACTCATCTTTCTTAAATAAATTTTTCTTGGCTTTTGTAAGCTGCGTTTTCATATTTTTTTCTTCTACCTTTCTTTCTCCTTATTCCTTGTCTTCTTCTCTGGTACCTCCTTGAATAACAGTTAAACATTGGAGTACCTCAGAACTCACTTCTACGTACTTTCTGTAATAGACTGCCTCTAATTAGGTGATTTCATCTACTTTGAGACTCCAGAATGGAGCCAACAGCTCCAAAATCTTAATTTCTAGCATAGGACTTCTCTTCTAATTTTCAGGATGTCATATCCCAGAGCCTACTGATTTTATCTGTATCACAAGTAAAAATATACAAATAGATCTCACAATTCCCCACCTTAGTCTCTGCAACTCAAACACTTGCACATTTTTAGGTTTGCATCTAAAATTTTTCATCATAAATTAAATATCTGAAAAGGGTGTAATTTTTAGAGTACTATAAAGAGTGACACGTAAAAACATTACTGTGAATTTCTGCTTGCAGCCATAAGGGAGTAACAGCTATCAGTTTACCTTTGAGCAAATAACTATAAATCTGGACAAATTATATGAAGCAACTGTTTTTAAGAACTGGACTCCAGATAGCTCAGGGCTGTGATCCTTGAAAGAAAGGAAACATATAAAGTGCCTCCAAGTTCACCTTAGCTTTCTGCCTGGGGCACTTTCCAAGCCCCAGACAAGGTAATTGGAGCACAAAGAGTGGTGGTCCCTCTGGGCAAAGAAAAGAGTGAATGGCATTTGGGTTTACTGAAGTGATTGTAGTTATCATTAGACATTATTATAAATATTATGACATAAAATCAAACAAAAGATAATATATTACAGTATTTGATATATCATAGTAAACAAATGATTATTAAAATGCATTTCTAAATGAGATGAAATACTTTTTCTTTCAATTATTTATTTACCTATTGATGAATATTACCTATTGGTAGAATCATTCCAATTCCTAGATTTAAATTTTATAAGCAATAAGTGATTTTAAAAACCTAATTTAAACAAATAAGTGTATTGAACTGGTCTTTTTAAAAAAATTTCATTGCCACTCATTTTAACCTATATTCTAGAAGTCACATAGTGATCAATCACAAAAGTTTAATGATCTCTCAGCTGATAACTAGCATATGCAGATATAATCGATTTTTATATATTAATCTTATATCCATCTGTCTTTCTAAATTTTCCTCTTTTCTCTAATGATTTATGTGTAGTTTCTTTGGGTTTTCTATGTAAAAAATTATATTATCTGCCATTTATGACTTTATTTTCTCCATTTCATTCCTTAGATAGTAATGCTCTTCTATCAAGTTTTGCATTTTGAACTCAAATGCACATTGAATAAAAGTGATGTTTGTCCTAATTTTAAACTAAATGCTTCTAAAATTTCCCCATTTTGGATCATAATTGATGTAGGTTTTTCATAAATTATTTTTATCAACTTGAAGAAGTTGCCTCCTATTCCCAGTTTACAAAGATTTATTTTAAACTTTAGGCATGTTTTTACATTATTGTCAAATGTTTTTCTGTATTTATTGATATGATGTAATCTGTTAATGTATATATGGAGCTATCTTTACATACCTGGGCAAACCGAACTTACCCATAATGTATTTTTTTACTACACTGCTATATTGGAACTGCTAAAATATTTTAAGAATTTTGCATCTATAGTTATTAGGTAAATAGGTATGTAATGCTCTTTTCTTGTTTATAATTTTGTTTTAAAAATTATACTGACCGCTTAGAATAAGCTGAGGAGTATTTCTTCTTTCACAATCCGTGAAAGAGTTTACATAAGTGTCAAAACATCAGACCATCATTCAATACCTCTTGGTGAAAAGCTGAATTTATGCCTTATTTAACAAACAGAGAGCTATAGTGGTCAGGTTCAGTCACAGTGGACAGAACAAATGGCTGATGACCTGTGGTTTTTTGGGGAAGATTTGCTTTGGGTTATGATGGATATGGGGACAGGAGTGGGCTGATGTCAATGTTACAGAGCATGCTTAGTGTTGGGTACAGAGGTGGGAGTGGGACATAGATTGGAGTGAACCCACTGAAAATTGGCTGACTCTCATAATGTGAGGCTGTCACTGATTGGCTGGCTTTCAAAGGTGTGTTTGCAGAGGCTGTCATTGATTAACTAAACAGGTTTAAGATCACATCTTATACTAACTCTTTGCCCTCAACTGGGTGCCCTACAATTTGGTTCAATTCTGGCACTAACTACCTAGAGTTAGCACAGATCACACAGGTTAGCGAGCTCAGTCCCACAAAACTGCCCCACTTCAGACACAGTTGAAAGTCCTATGTCCTTTGGCACTCCTGTATGACTTGCTACAAACTTAGGAGTTCTCACAATACTCGCCCCTTCGAGAAAAACTCACAAAACTCAGGGAAGTGCTATAATTAAGATTACAGTTTTATTATAAAGGATAAAACTCAGGATTAGCTCAATGGGAGAGAAACATAGGACAAGGTTGTACAGGGAGAGGGGAGGTGAAGGACTTTCATGTTCTCTCTCCTCCTGGAATCCAGGCACACACCCCTCCCAAAACATCAATGTGCTCATCAACCTGGAAGCTCTCTGAATCACCTTGTTCAAGAGTTTTTACTGAGGCCTCATTAAATAGCTATATATTGATTAAGTTATTAACCACATGATTAAATTCAGTCTCCAGCTCCCCTGTAGTCCTCAGAGTTTGGGAAATGGGACTGAAAGTTCCAACCCTCTTATGTGTTTGGCAGGCCCTTCTGTTGAAACTTTCTGTGGGCCCACCATGAGTCACCTTGTTAGCACAACCTCATTGTCAAAACAGGCTTATTATGAGTAACAAAACACACTTCGATCAGTCAGGAGATTCCAAAGGTGTTTGCAGCTATATGCATACCACAAGGCAAATACTAACATATATTTTGTGTCATACCACCCATGGTAATGGAATATCAACAATTTCTTAGCAGTGTGGGAGCTTATACAATTCCCATTTCATTCTCCACCAACCAAAGCTACTTATGATACCTTTAGGGACTGTCCAGCTTTCCACCATTTTTGTTGTTTCCCCTTGAAAATGTGGTTTTGTTTGCAGAATTCTGATTTTTCATTGAGCTTCAGTCAGCATGATTTTACCCTATTTTTTGGCTTCGAGTCATTTGTTCTATCATCTACTGGGACAAGGATTATGGAGAATCATTTAATACTCTGGACAATAATTATTAGTTAACATTAGATGACTATGAGAAAACAGGGACAATTAAACTACTATAAAAAGGAACTGGAAGGCTCCCTGGAAGATTTTCCAGGCCTGATGAAGGAAATAAAATCACATATGAGGTATTAATTGGTCATATTCTTTGCTATCCTAGAAAAGATTTCTTCTTAGTGTTTGTTTACTAAGAAGGTCAATGTGTCCCAAATATGACAGGTCACCTCATGGAAGAGCCTGTCAGGTGCCAATTTGAAACTGTCTACTATTAGCTTAACCCCATGCATTTTACTACTTGATTGTCCTCACTGTCTCTTCTCTGAATGTGGGGTCAACCCCGAATACCTTCAAGGACTTGTTTTTCTACTGTATGAGGAGTCCTTGCTTAAAGGCTTTAGTCATTACAGCCTGTGAAGATTGTTGATCTGCTAGTGTTCTTTCCCTAGCTTCCCCATGAAGCATTCTCTTGTATGTTTTTTTTTTTTTTTTTTTTTTTTGCGGTACGCAGGCCTCTCACTGTTGCGGCCTCTCCCGTTGCGGAGCACAGGCTCCGGATGCGCAGGCTCAGCGGCCATGGCTCACGGGCCCAGCCGCTCCGCGGCATGTGGGATCTTCTCGGACCGGGGCACGAACCCGTGTCCCCTGCATCGGCAGGCGGACTCTCAACCACTGCGCCACCAGGAAAGCCCTCTTTTGTATTTTTAACACAAAACAATCCAGGGCAAAACAAAAACAAAAACACATGAGAGCAGACTTTGTGCAAACAGTCGGACAAAAGGGAAAGAAAATAATAAGCAGATTAACTGAAAAAATATTTATCAAATATTGCAACAAAAAATTGAATGACTTTATACAAAGGCCTCTCGCTAGTTTTCTTTACCATATGATGCTCCTCCAAACTAAAAGGTCTAATTGTCATATACCATGATTTTAGGCCTGATTGCCTTATGTTATATAAAGACCTACTGGTTATAAATGGTAGTGTAAAAAAAAAAAAGTTAGCAACAAAAATGCTACAAATTGAGGGCTCATTTTTAATCAGGCTCACCTGGCAGCAAATTTGAAGAACAAATGGAATTTGGGCACAGGGTTTCTGGTAACACATGCTTATTTGTTTGAGCATCCACAGAACTATGGGAGTCATACCATTTCAACTATTTCAAAACCAGAGAAGTAAACTGCTGCCCTGAAATACAGAATTTTGGCAAAGAGTTTGTTTTGTGTTGTATTGGGCACGGGGCAGAAGTGGGTTGTAGTCATTCTTAGAGCATGGTTTATATTAGTTACAGAAGTAGGTTACTATCAATCTTTGCAGTGTGTTTTCTGTTAGTTACCTAAGTGTGTTTTTTGTTGTTGATCACACAGGTAGGGATAGGTCAACGTCAGTTTTAGATGCATGATTTGTAGTGAGTC
Organism: Physeter macrocephalus; assembly: GCF_002837175.3. NCBI lineage: Eukaryota > Metazoa > Chordata > Mammalia > Artiodactyla > Physeteridae > Physeter > Physeter macrocephalus. Next base: position 127,586,657 of record NC_041220.1, read on the forward strand.
TGTTGCCAATTGACTAACATTCAAAAGCGTAAGACTGTCAGTTAGTATTGGCTTTCAGATACAGGTTGACTGAAGTGAGTTGTCATTGACCAACTCAATATGCTTAAAGCCACCTCTGGTATTTACTTATTAACATGGTTATAGAACAGTCACTTTTATCCTAAGACTTCCAACTTTCCTAACAGGAATTACCCACTCTTTGAAAGTTTAATAAAATGGATAATGAGACTATCTGTGCCTAAAGTTTTATTTTGGGAATATTTTTCTGTGATTATTACTTCAATTCTTTAGTAGTTCCAGGACTATTAATTGCTTCTTAATTCTAATTTGATAGGTTACAGTTCTTAAAGTATTTGTCCATCTTAAACAAATTTTCAAAACTGATATTCTATATTTGTTGAGGAATTGGTTCATGTATTGTTGAATTTGTTTCTTTGAGGGAGGGAGGAGGGTCTGGAGCTTCTTATTCTGCCATCTTGCTTACTTCACCCCTACTTTATTATCAATACATTTTTGATACTCAATTGTATCTTTGCTTTTTTTATGTTATAATTTATGCTGTTGTTTTCTTTTTCTTTATACTACATTTAGGTATATTTTGTTACTCATTTTCTAAATTCATAAGTTGGACACTTAGCTCATTAATTTACAGACTTTCTGACTTTCTAATATATATACAAAACAATAATGTTCCCTTAAGGCATGGTTTATACAGCCCTACACATTTTGAAGTGTGTTTTATTATCACACCCTTCTAATTCTTTTAAATTTAGTTTTGATTTCTTTCTAACATGAGTTATTTGGCAATTTTTAAAAATTTCCAAGTACAAGTTAATTTTATTTATATTTTTATTATTAACTTCTAAATTTATTGCTTTGTAGTCAGAGCACATGTTCTCTATCATATCTGGGAAACAGAATAGAAAGAGTAGGAGAGACTTCGGTTCCAGTTTCTACCAAAATGTTGAACCAAAAATGACTACAGGATCCAGTTCCCTTCCCCCTAATGCATTTCCAGATAGATTATCCAATAACCCCAAGGGAATACGACCTCACAGGCACACAGAGAGGGAGAGAGACAGAGAGAGACAAAGAGCACAACTATTTCAAAACTACAAATAAACTGGAATTCATATTCCAGTGGAAGCAGAGAAAGTAGAATAAATAACCAAATAATATAATTTAGCATAATAACTAGAAAAGATAAGTTGTTTAAAATATGCAAGAAGGATAAGAAACCATAAGAAGAACCAAGCAGAAACGTGTAGTAAATTAAATAAGGAATGTAATAGGTTATGTAGATAAATAATCCATGAAGTCCCAAATTGGAAGTTTAGTTTAAGAAACATTCCAGAAGAAATCAGAAAAGGATAAATACATAGAAAACTTAAAGAAGAATTTAGTGATATGTTGGAGAGAAACATAAATGAAACATCCTAAATAATATTCTTGGAAAGTAAGACAAAAAATTGAGAGGAGGAAATAATCAAGTTACATTTCTCAGCAATATCGCTAATTATTAGAGAAATGCAAATCAAAACTACAAGAGGTATCACCTCACACCAGTCAGAATGGCCATGATTAAAAAGTCTACAAATAATAAATGCTGGAGAGGGTATGGAGAAAAAGGAACCCTCCTACATTGTTGGTGGGAAGGTAAATTGCTACAACTACTATGGAGAACAGTATGGAAGTTCCTTAAAAAACTAAAAATAGAATTTCCATATGATCCTGCAATCTAACTTCTGGACATATATCCAGAGAAAACCATAATCCGAAAATATACATGCACCTTAATGTTCATAGTAGCACTACTTACAAATAGCCAAGACATGGAAGTGACCTAAATGTCCATCAACAGATGAATGTATAAAGAAGATGTGGGGTATATGTATATATATATATGAATAAAAGTCTCAGATTGAAAGGGTTCATAGCATGGCAAAGAGGGAAGATAAGGAAAAAGAAAAAGCAAACTATGCCTGGACACATTACAGTGAAATTTAAGAATATCAAAGAAAAAAAGAAAATTCCAAAAGCTTAAAAGAGAGACCTTAGCACATTCAAAGGAGCCTACAGTATAGTTCAGACTAAACCCAGGAACTTCAGAGCTCACAGAAACCTTATATCTGAGTCTTCAGAGTTTAGCATTTCATTAGGGTAGAAGTAAGATGAGGGACTAAATTTTTTAGGAAACTTGGAAAATAAAAGTTTCTGTTCCTATTTGAAACTAAGCAGCTTAGATAAAGTGTAAGCCCTTGAGACTGTTTTCACTTTAATAAATTCCAATAACTAGTATGACTTGTTAGTGAGTTGGCCAAACCCTTCCAGTTTGCCAGAGATTTCCACAACTCCCTACTTTAGACTTAGCCAGTCCAATCCACACGTCTATTCTTGCCTGCTTGACCTCTCATTTACACTTAAATCCCTGTAAATGATTAAGAACTCGGATTCTGAAGTTGGACGCCTGGGTTCTAACCCAAGCTCTGTCATTCACTGATTGTGTAATTCTGGGTAAATTACTTAACTCCCTCTATTCTTCAGTTTCAATATCTTTAAAATGGGACAATTATAGTAGTGTCGTCCCTTGGTATCCATGGGGGATTGGCTCCAAGACACCCCTCAGATACCAAAATCAAGTCCTTTACATAAAATGGCATAGTATTTGCATATAACCAACACCCATTCTTCCAGATACTTTAAATCATCTTTGGATTACTTATAATATATAATACAATGTAACACTATGTAAATAGTAGTAAATGCAATGTAAATAGTTGCTGGTGGGCAGCAAATTAAATTTTGCTTTTTGGAAATTTCTGGAAAATTTTTAAAGAATATTTTAAGCTTGAGGTTGGTTGAATCAGAGGATGTGGAACCCATGGACAGGAAGGGCCGACTGTACCTACTTCCTAGAGTTGTTGGGAGAAGGGGGTGTTCAATGAAAGTGAAGCACTTTAAACAGAGCCTGGTACAGTAAGCAATAGATATTGTCTACTATTATTATTGATATTAAACAATTAGATGAAGAAAATTGCTGAAAGCTACTACTTGAAAGAAACAATGGCAAAAACCAGAGACTCAAAGAATTTTGTCCTGAGACCAAACAGTGACATCAGGTCTTTAGTGATGATCAAAACCAGCACAAAACCAGCAGCAGTGATATCCTGAGATATGAAAATGAAAAGAATTTTGAGATAATCTGGTGTTGAGATATTTTGAGATAATCTGGTGTTGTCACAGCCTCAGAAAGTCGTGCCACACTCCTTCATGTGGAGGTGTACCCAGTCCCTCTTTCTGGGCTTCCATCAGAGAGTGGCTCTCTCTCATCTCATCTTGTCCCAGAGTAAAGAGCTTCTGCACACGTACTGCCTCAAGTCCTTTCTCTGATGCGCTCTCCCGTGAGGTGAGTTTTACTCATCTCAGCCTCTCAGTACTGCTGAAAACCAAGCAGAGCAGGCATCTGCACAACCTCTTTAAACATATAATAAATTCACTGTCGAGTGGTAGAAGATTGAGCATGTTAAGAACAATATGGCACAAATTGAATTTTGAAATGTTTGAAATTTTGGCTTCTGACCATCTTCTCTTGTTTTTCATTATAGGCCTATCAAGAGTGCCTGAGGGAAAAACAAATTCTGCTGAAATCTTAAATCTGGATTATTACTTCAAAAGTTTTTCTATTGATAGATAAACCTGGTAGTGAATGTGGGTGGTGTCCTTAAGGACATCCAGAAATGGATTAAGTGTGTGTGTGAGAGAAAGAAAAATCATGGATGACTAACTAGATTTTTAACTTAGCAACTAGATTAAATGAATGGTAATGCTATTTAATAAGATGGCATACACTTGGGGAGGAACCAATCTGGGCCTGAATAATGATTATCTTAAACTAATAAACAAATTTAAGTTTATTAATTTATTGAATAACATGATAATGTAACAGACATTGTCTGTACTAGTCTTAGTAAAATTCTCAGACATATTGAAAATAGAACTGGGCCTGAATCTAGCTCTCTACTATTAAATGGGACAATAGCAAATTAATTTATGCAAAATATGTCACTTATCACATTAAATTAATGATACCCATTTATATAATGGTGGCTTTATAGTTTCACAGCACTAAAATTCTTTTCATTTTTTTAATTTCATGAAGGTAAAACATATGAACAGAAGTTTCTAATTTTCACTTGTAATATGTCTATAAATTTTTCCTTTATTGTTAGCACTTTTTGTGTCCTAGTAAACACATTGTTGCCTACTGCAGGGTCTTTCTGAGATGATTAAAATGTTCTAACCTTCTCTGTCCCAATGGAGTAGCTCTACACACATGTACTGACTGAGTACTTAAATGTGACTAGTGTGAGTAAAGAATTGACTTTTTGTTTTTCAACAACTGATGACTAGTGGCTATTATATTGGACACTGGAATTGATTTTTGTGTGTGACATTAGGTAAATGTCAAGGTACTTTTTCTCTATATAAATATCCAATTGCTAAAGCACATTTTTTATAAGACCATGCTTTCCTTCTTCATTGCAGAGTTGCTTTTGTCATAAAGCAGAGGACCTTAATATGTGGGTTTTTATACATTCCCTATTCCTTTTCTACTAGTACTTGCAGCACTTTGTATAATTGGTAGGATTTTACAAAGATAAATCCCATGGTAGTTTCTATTCTAAACAGCTAGTTCTCATCAGAGCACATTCCATTTTGCCATATGTCTGATTGGTTCAAAGACTTTATTAGATCACATATTCAATGTTTCCTTGATCAGTAAGGATAGAAGTAATAGAAAGTCTGAGATAACAGGCAATGTCCTTAATAAAATGACATCATTTAAGTCATTAATTAAAATGTCATTAATAAAATGGCATCCTTTGCTCAAGATCATAGAATTATTTTGGTATGTGGAAAGAAGCTGTAAGACGGGGTAGAGAAAGTCATTAGTAAAGAGTAGAGACTGGTAGTTTTGAGAAGCTTTGATAATCTTGGAAACCCTCTTAAATCTGATATGGGTATTGTAGGTATCATTTGTTATGAAACAGAGACAATTATTTCCTTAAATATTAAATTGTATGCTTTGAAACTATTTAGTTGTAATAGCATCTGTTAGGAAAAGTAAAGACCTTTAAATTTTTAAATTGAAACCTCTGTGCAAGGAGAGGTTTGAAACAATACTCTCTCCTAAGCTGAACTACACAGAAAAGGAAAGTAAATCCTAAATTATTGGCCAAGGTACAAATTATTGATGTTCTGGACTCTGACAAATCTTATGCCATTTTAGTTGTTTGTTTTTTTTCTTTGGAGAGATATATGAGAAATTAGATTGTTTCTTTAGATAAATGGCACTTTGGAAAGAGAGCTCTTATTTTCACCTGATTTCCCTTTGGGGACAGACAGTATACTTTCACGAAGAAGTTTATAAACAAAATCCTATATTTGGTGAGTAGTGAACGCAAATGGTGACAATGTACAGGCTACGAATCAAGTTCTATAATTACTGATATAATCATCAATATTTTCCATTTGTAATTAACATCAATATCCTTTTAATAGGTACCTTTAAGTAAACATAAATAAGAAAATGACTATATTTTCTTTATAAATTAATTTCTGCTTTAACATATCTTGTTCATAACCAGCGTGGAGGTTTTGTAATGTTGCTCCTTAGCAAACAAACACACATAGCACTAAGTTATTTTTCCATTTGTTTAGGTCATGATTATCACTTTGGGGAATGCTTAATTGATTTTAAAATATAAGTAGAACTTTCAAATATTTTTGCTTAATGAATTCTCATCATGGTTTCTGATTTAATTACATAGGGTAAAATGTTTCCACCACAGACTAAAAATAACCCAAACTGTATCCATTTCTACAAAATACCATACAGGATGTATATGCCTTTTTTCTTAGGTGTTTAAACATGCCACAGCAGGAAAATCACTGGAAGGAGACAGGAGATCTTGATTTCTCTTTGTGGAGCCAGTATAAAGCTGATACCAAAACACTTGAGTAAAGAAATGCCACCTTCATTTACTTCTTTAAACCAAAATAAAAGTTCTCTAAGCTTTTGTACCCATCTGTCAGGTGATCTGACCTTCATCATTATCAGGGCCTATGCAGTGCCAAGCCTATGCAGTGCCAAAAACCTGAGACATGCTTGGTAAGGTCTAGAAAACTAACTTCCCTTTTATTTTTTTCTCTTGTAAAAATGAGTATAAGGGGATATCAGAATATTACCCTTCCTTCTTCAATCTCCACTGAGGGCCCAATAAGTTATCATATATCAATGTGTGAGATAAATCTGCATATGAAACTTTTCATAGGAAATAGCCAAGAACCTGACTACTGCTCTTTTTACCTACTAGAAAATACAACAAAGTCCAGAAGGTGGAAAAAGGAGAACTTGTGAGTGAGACAGAGAGAACTCTGAACAGAATCCATCTCTTGTCCAGGAAATCTTGAGAGCAATTAAAAGGCTGGCAAACTGCTTGTATGGGGAAGCCTAGATTCAGGGGAGAGCTGCATGCCCAGAGTTTATTCAGTTTTATTGGGCAAAGGATTCACAAGTATTTCCTATATCCAGTAGTGGGCCATGCAAGATGGAGGGATCATTGGGGGTCCTGTTCAATAGGGCTGTGGGCAAGAGAGCAGAAATATCAGCAGAAAGAGACTGGATGGGTACAAAAAGATTCCCAGGGATGAGACAAGAGTCCCAATAATCAGGCGAGGAACAGGACATGCATCTACTAGGGAGAGCAGGATTCTGCCTGCTGGGTTCACATTAAGATCCCCATAAAGCTCCACCAAAGAGAATTCATTTTAGTATTTGCCAACCCCAGAGGATAGAAAGCCCTCAGTGTGGAGTGAGAAGTGTCCCCCTACCCATCCCCCCAACACACACACCTACCTCTCCTCTTCCCAACCATTTTAGATCCTGATTGGTGTAAAGAGTAGAGGAGCAAGGAACAATTGGAAGCAGAGGACTCATGGTCTCTTCTTTGTTGGCTTTTTGCTGAAGGCTGGTTTCAGCTGCAGAAGATGAGATTAAATGCTAGGTTAGGTTTGGATTGGCACTATTTACTGAACTGAGGCTGTACTTGCAACTTCTGACCAAAAGGCATTCTATTAACTAAAAATCGGCAGAAAAACCCTGCAACTAGCTGAAGTTTTCACTGTGGGATAGGGGAGCATTATTCTCCACTGAATAAAGTTTAAGGGAGACAAAATTTAAGGGAATTAAGCATATGGAGTATACCAGTTACATGGATAATAATAACTCCCTGCCTATTTTATGACTTTATTAAATAAGTTATCATTTGTTAAAGCTTTAAAAAATAGGTCAAGATCACTGTACAGCTGCTATCATTCAGGCTCATTGAAAAGATTACTTTATTGGGCACCTATAATATGTGAGGGATTGACCAGTCTTGGATGTACAGAGCATAGACTACATGAGAGAGGGTAAAGGAAAATAAGACTGTAATAGCAAGTTTGGACAAGAATGAAAGGAACCTTAAGTATGTTATCTAATGTGCAGAACTCAGAAATAACATGATCAGAACTGCTTTGGGAAGGTTATTCTGACAACAATGTGTAGATTTAACTGGCACAAGGGAATGCTCAGAAAATTATATTTCAAGTTCACATTTAAATGTTACTTTTCTTTGAAAATTTTCCTCTTTCCTGCAAGAAAAAATTATTGATATTCTTCTTTCGTTGTCTTATATTAGTGGTTTAATATTCTTTTGCATAATATTGCAATTGGGTGCTAACCAGTCTTCAATTGCAAGTTTTACAGAACTCCTTCTCTGTAACAGTTTTGTCTTCAAAGAGGTTTGAAATAACATATACTAGATACACCTGTTGACGAATCCCCATGCATAATAAATGTTCTCAGAAGTGCAGTTAAGAAACCTATTTAACTAGTTTTGATTCAAAGTTATCCAAATTTATATAATCACTGAACTTTTTTATAGACTTATCTATTTCTTCCCGGATTCTGAGATCTGTGAGGATTGAGGCTATACTTTATTTAATCTATATACGAGTTAAAAATGAAAAAAATTATAACTGCAATTTAACTCAGGGTTGTATTCTAGAGAAAGTAAATAGTATTAAAGGATAAGATAACATTGTTCATCAGAGAATCCTGGAAGGTTAGGATAGGCAAAAATGAATGTCGAGCTGAGTTTGGAACAAGATCTTGGAGAGAGATGAAATGCTCTAATAGAGAGATAGGTAATGGTGACTCCTAGTGACAATCCACAAAGGGTAGTTGGAAGGATGAGTAAAAAACATGTAGGGAAGTCACAGCCTGAGTGGGCAGAAATAAAACAGGAAACTTTCAAGAAAAGGAATGTGTAATATATTCTTTAAACATAATTATATGCTGTGATGTAAACCCCTCTACCTTTCTAAATCACCAGAAACATCTACAAAGTTCCACGTTAACGCTGGGATTGCTGTGTGAGTGAAAAAGGGAATGGGAAAATCCATTCCTTGCTTCTAAAAAGTCTGTTGAGAAGTAACAAAAATGGTTTAGCATACGAACATCTGAGTTAGAGATCAGCATGGGAAGTCAGCCCTATAATTTGCAGAGTATGTCTTGAGGAGAGAGTTGACTTTTCTACAGCACCCAGAATAAGACTTCAAGCTACTCTTATCTAACATATTTTATTTACTGAGAGGCAGGTTGACTTTAGCTGACATCTGCTAACAGGAATGCCTAATATTTTACCATATATATAGATATATATATATACATTTATATAGCAAAGATATATATATAGTTTATATAATACATATATATACAAATGTAAATGAAGATTTTAAAATATTAAAATTTTGGGGAAAATCACATATCCATTTAACAGTTTTTACTTACACAGTATATGAATACATTCTCATTGCAGAAATATTTTTTAAATACTTTAAAAATTAAAAAAAATTTAAATATTTTAAAATTAAAAGTCCCCTCATGTCACTTCTCTAATCTTAGGTCATGGAAAAAACTAGTTTACTTTCTCATTATTTCTATATATGTATTGAACCATATGAAATTTGTAGATTGTAGATTGAAAATAGCTGAATATTAGCAATTTCATATGACTCAAACCAACATTTTAATTTTGAATATTAAAAAAATACTATTCTACTCTACATATATAACAGAATTTCATTTTCATCATTTAAATGTCTTTAAAAGAACTTTCCATTATAGGTCGTAAAGAATAATTCTTTTTAACTAATGAATGATATTCTGTGGTGTAGAATTAGCTGGTCTCTTAATAATTAACTTTTAGATTGTTGTACTTTTTTCACCGTAATTTATTGTACATACTTCCTTGAACAAATGAGTGTTTCCCTAAGGTAAATCCTAGAATTGAATTATTAGGTCCATAAGAATTCATATTCTTTTTTACTAGATATCACCAAATGTCAGTACTTATTTACCATCCCAGAAAAATGTGATGTACTTTTCCACAGTATGAATACTTGATACTTCCTGGTTAAATTTTTTGGGTCATTTTTTTTTTTTTTTTTTTTGCGGTACGCAGGCCTCTCACTGCTGTGGCCTCTCCCGTTGCAGAGCACAGGCTCTGGACGCGCAGGCTCAGCGGCCATGGCTCACGGGCCCAGCCGCTCCGCGGTCCCCTGCATCGGCAGGCGGACTCTCAACCACTGCGCCACCAGGGAAGCCCTGGGTCATTTTTAAAGTTAAACAGATCTTCAATTCCTTTAATTTATGTTCTCCTTATTATTAGTGAGAATAAGCATCCACACCGGCTATTTGAAGTATCTCCTGTAAGTTCCGCAGAAAAATATGTTCTTTCCCTTACCTAAAAAATCCAAGACTTTTACATATGAACATTTCCTAACTATTCAAAACACTTATGTGTAGAAAGGAAATGGCTTTTATATGTAATGCCTTTACTTTTACAGATGATTTAAGCCGTTAAATTCTTGGCAAGTGTTATTTTCAACTTTCCCTCTCCTCTCCAAATACGATCAGTTATAATTTATTAACTCAATAAGCATTTGAGGTCTTAACTGTGTTTCCTAAAAATGAATTATTTCTCTTTAAAATAAAACATTTTCATTCTGGGCCAGAATATAACCATAGAATTTCACATCTGCTGGTGCTCACTTTAAAATAAACTTCATGAATTTTGATAAAGTTCCTAGAAATACATTAACGTGAGGATGTTAACACAAACCTTCCGTTCAAACTTCTGACTTACACAGGTAGGTTTTGTTGCTTCCTGAACTGAATGGGTGTGCTAACTAGTACTCCTTGGCCCCCAAAATTCCATCCCAAGTACATCCTTTGCTAGTGCAAAGATAGAGGTTTCACAGAGTTTAATACCTGGGCTCAGGTTTCAAAACTGGGCTGAAAATGGAGTAAGAGTGACCTTTAGTGGCCACTCTGAGTAATCACAAAGGGATGTCTCAGGGGGATAGATGGACAAGTCTATGTTTGCTGGACTACTTAAAGCAGAAACATAGTAAGTTAGAACTGCTAACCATCACACTTTTTATGTTATTCTTTCCTAGCAGAAGATCAAAACCTTGTGAGTTCAGACAGCTGAACACGTGCATTTTTAATTGGTAAATGGAAATCTAGTCACACCTATTAATGAGGGTTAGGAACTTCAACACCTACATTCCCCACACAAATAGACTGGAAAAGTACCATTTAATTGAAGCAAAAATCCTTTGCTTTCCACAGACTGGTAAAAGCCACCCGGTAATCTTCTGAACTTCAGAACTAAGACCCAGTAAGAAGAGTTACTGGTTAGCACCAATTTTGATCTTGGAAAAGGGAGTCCTATCCCTCTTAAAATTAAAGTCACTTATTGATGAGAATTAAATGCTCAAATAGTACTTTTTTTCCCCTTTTGTTAAGAGACATCAGTATCTCTTTTCTTTTTTAACATCTCTATTGGAGTATAATTGCTTTACAATGTTGTGTTAGTTTCTGCTGTATAACAAACTGAATCAGCTATACGTATACATGTATCCCCATATGCCCTCTCTCGGTCTCCCTCCCTCCCACCCCTCTAGGTCGTCACAAAGAACTGAGCTGATCTCCCTGTGCTGTGCAGCTGCTTCCCACTAGCTATCTATTTTACATTTGGTAGTGCATATGTGTCAATGCTACTCTCTCACTTCATCCCAGCTTACCCTTCCTCCTCCCCGTGTCCTCAAGTGCATGCCCTTAGGTTAATCAGACCATTTTATTTCCATATTCCATATATATGTGTTAGCATATAGTATTTGTTTTTCTCTTTCTGACTTACTTCACTCTGTATGACAGACTTTAGGTCCATATACCTCACTACAAATAACTCAGTTTCGTTTCCTTTGATGGCTGAGTAATATTCCATCATATATATGTGCCACATCTTCTTTATCCAGTCATCTGTCGACGGACACTTAGGTTGCTTCCATGTCCTGGCTATTGTAAATAGTGCTGCAATGAACATTGTGGTACATGACTCTTTTTGAATTATGGTTTTCTCAGGGTATATGCCCAGTAGTGGGATTGCTGGGTCATATGGTAGTTCTATTTTTAGTTTTTTAAGGAACCTCCATACTGTTCTCCATAGCCCCATGTCCTCAAGTCCATGCTCTAGTAGGTCTGTGTTTTATTCCCGTCCTACCACTAATCTCTTCATGACATTTTTTTTTCTTAGATTCCATATATATGTGTTAGCATACGGTATTTGTTTTTCTCCTTCTGACTTACTTCACTCTGTATGACAGACTCTAGGTCCATCCACCTCACTACAAATAACTCAATTTCGTTTCTTTTTATGGCTGAGTAATATTCCATTGTATATATGTGCCACATCTTCTTTATCCATTCATCTGTTGATGGACACTTAGGTTGCTTCCATGTCCTGGCTATTGTAAATAGTGCTGCAATGAACATTGTGGTACATGACTCTTTTTGAATTATGGTTTTCTCAGGGTATATGCCCAGTAGTGGGATTGCTGGGTCATATGGTAGTTCTATTTTTAGTTTTTTCAGGAACCTCCATACTGTTCCCCATAATGGTTTTATCAATTTACATTCCAACCAACAATGCAAGAGGGTTCCCTTTTCTCCTTACCCTCTCCAGCATTTATTGTTTGTAGATTTTTTGATGATGGCCATTCTGACTGGTGTGAGGTGATACCTCATTGTGGTTTTGATTTGCATTTCTCTAATGACTGGTGATGTTGAGCATCCTTTCATGTCTTTGTTGGCAATCTGTATATCTTCTTTGGAGAAATGTCTATTTAGGTCTTCTGACCATTTTTGGATTGGATTGTTTGTTTTCTTGATATTGAGCTGCATGAGCTGCTTGTATATTTTGGAGATTAATCCTTTGTCAGTTGCCTCAATTGAAAATATTTTCTCCCGTTCTGTGGACTGTCTTTTCATCTTGTTTATGGTTTCCTTTGCTGTGCAAAAGCTTTTAAGTTTCATTAGGTCCCATTGGTTTATTTTGGTTTTTATTTCCATTTCTCTAGGAGGTGGGTCAAAAAAGGATCTTGCTGTGATTTATGTCATAGAGTGTTCTGCCTATGTTTTCCTCTAAGAGTTTTAGACTGTCTGGCCTTACCTTTAGGTCTTTAATCCATTTTGAGTTTATTTTTGTGTATGGTGTTAGGGAGTGTTCTAATTTCATTCTTGTACATATAGCTGTCCAGTTTTCCCAGTAACACTTATTGAAGAGGCTGTCTTTTCTCCATTGTATATTCTTGTCTCCTTTGTCAAAGGTAAGGTGACCAGATGTGCGTGGGTTTATCTCTGGGCTTTTTATCCTGTTCCATTGATCTATATTTCTGTTTTTGTGCCAGTACCATACTGTCTTGATTACTGTAGCTTTGTAGTATAGTCTGAAGTCCAGGAGCCTGATTCCTCCAGCTCTGCTTTTGTTTCTCAAGATTGCTTTGGGTATTCGGGGTCTTTTGTGTTTCCATACAAATTGTGAAATTTTTTGTTCTAGTTCTGTGAAAACTGCCATTGGTAATTTGAGAGGGATTGCATTGAATCTGTAGATGGCTTTGGGTCGTATAGTCATTTTCACAATGTTGATTCTTCCAGTACAAGAACATGGTATATCGCTCCATCTGTTTATATCATCTTTAATTTCTTTCATCAGTGTCTTATAATTTTCTGCATACAGGTCTTTTGCCTCCTTAGGTAGGTTTATTCCTAGGTATTTTATTCTTTTTGTTGCAATGGTAAATGGGAGTGTTTCCTTAAGTTCTCTTTCAGATTTTTCATGATTAGTGTATAGGAATGCAAGAGATTTCCATGCAGTAATTTCGTATCCTGCTACTCTAAAAAATTCAGTGATTAGCTCTAGTTGTTTTCTCGTAGCATCTTTAGGATTCTCTGTGTATAATATCATGTCATCTGCAAACAGTAACAGTTTTACTTCTTCTTTTCCAATCTGGATTCCTTTTCCTTCTCTGATTGCTGTGGCTAAATCTTCCAAAACTACGCTGAATAAGAGTGGTGAGAGTGGGCAACCTTGTTGTGTTCTTGATTTTAGAGGACATGGTTTCAGTTTCTCACCATTGAGAATGATGTTGGCTGTGGGTCTGTCATATACGGCCTTTACTATGTTGAGGTAGGTTCCCTCTATGCCTACTTTCTGGAGAATTTTTATCATAAATCAGTGTTAAATTTTGTCAAAAGCTTTTTCTGCATCTATTGAGATGATCATATGGTTTTTCTCCTTCAGTTTGTTAATATGGTGTATCACATTGACTGACATGCATATACTGAAGAATCCTTGCATTCCTGGGATAAACCCCACTTATTCATGGTGTATGATCTTTTTAGTGTGCTGTTGGATTCTGTTTGTTAGTATTTTGCTGATGATCTTTGCGTCTATGTTCATCAGTGATATTGGCCTGTAGTTTTCTTATTTTGTGACATCTTTGTCTGGTTTTGGTATCAGGGTCATGGTGGCCTTGTAGAATGCAGTTGGGAGTGTTTTTCACTCTGCCATATTTTGGAAGAGTTTGAGAAGGATAGGTGTTAGCTCTTCTCTAAATGTTTGATAGAATTCGCCTGTGAAGCTGTCTGGTCCTGGGCTTGTTTGTTAGAAGATTTTAATCACAGCTTCAATTTCAGTGCTTGTGATTGGTCTGTTTATAGTTTCTATTTCTCCCTGGTCCAGTCTTGGAAGGTTGTGCTTTTCTAAGAATTTGTCCATTTCTTCCAGGTTGTCCGCTTTATTGGCATATAGTTGCTTGTAGTAATCTCTCATGATCCTTTATATTTCTGCAGTGTCAGTTGTTACTTGTCCTTTTTTATTTCTAATTCTGTTGATTTGAGTCTTCTCCCTTTTTTTCTGATTAGTCTGGCTAATGGTTTATCAATTTTGTTTATCTTCTCAAAGAACCAGCTTTTAGTTTTATTGATCTTTGCTATTGTTTTCTTCATTTCTTTTTCATTTATTTCTGACCTGATCTATTTCTTTCCTTCTGCTAACTTTGGCTTCTTATTGTTCTTCTTTCTCTAATTGCTTTAGGTGTAAGGTTAGGTTGTTTATTTGCGAGTTTTCTGTTGCTTGAATTGTAGAATTGTATTGCTATACTTGCTATACTTCCTTCTTAGAACTGCTTTTGCTGCATCCCATAGATTTTGGGCGGTCGTGTTTTCATTGTCATTTGTTTCTATGTATTTTTTGATTTCCTCTTTGATTTCTTCAGTGATCTCTTGGTTATTTAGTAGCATATTGTTTAGCCTCCATGTGTTTGTATTATTTACACATTTTTTCCTGTAATTGATATCTAGTCTCATAGTGTTGTGGTCAGAGAAGATATCTGATATGATTTCAATTTTCTTTAATTTACCAAGGCTTGATCTGTGACCCAAGATATGATCTATCCTAGAGAATGTTCCATGAGTACTTGAGAAGAAAGTGTATTCTGTTGTTTTTGGATGGAATGTCCTATAAATATCAATTAAGACCATTGTGTTTAATGTGTCATTTAAAACTTGTGTTTCTATTTATTTTCATTTTGGATGATCTGTCCATTGTTGAAAGTGGGGTGTTAAAGTCCCCTACTATGATTGTGTTACTGTCGATTTCCCCTTTTATGGCTGTTAGCATTTGCCTTATGTATTGAGGTGTTCCTATGCTGGGTGCATAAATATTTACAATTGCTATATCTTCTTCTTGGATTGATCCCTTGATCATTATGTAGTGTCCTTCTTTGCCTTTTGTAATAGTCTTCATTTTAAAGTCTATTTTTTCTGATATGAGAATTGCTACTCCAGCTTTCTTTTGATTTCCATTTGCATTGAATATCTTTTTCCTTCCCCTCACTTTCAGTCTATATGTGTCCCTAGGTCTGAAGTGGGTCTCTTGTAGACATCATATATATGGGTCTTGTTTTTGTATCCATTCAGCCAGTCTATGTCTTCTGGTTGGAGCATTTAATCCATTTAC